>NC_062553.1:90209172-90510933 GCF_016906955.1 Phacochoerus africanus
ACCCCAGTTATCTTTTGATTTCCATTTACATGGAATACCTTTTTCCATCCCCTCACTTTCATTCTGTATATATCTCTAGATTTGAAGTGGTCTCTTATAGACAGCATATATGTAGGTCTTGTTTTTGTATCCTTTCAGCTAGTGTATGTCTTTTGGTTGGAGAATTAATCCATTTACATTTAAGGTAATTATCGATGTGTATGTTCTTTTTGTCATTTTGTTAATTGTTTTGTATTTGTTTTTGTCTTTTTTCTTTCCTCTTTTGTTCTCTGATTCGATAACTATCTTTTGTGTTGTGTTTGGATTCCTTTTTCTTTTCTGTGTGTATATCTACTATAGATTTTTGATTTGCATGATGTTTTGGTAAGGCTATCTACATCTATGTATTTGCTTGTTTTAAATTGCTGATCTCTCAATTTCAAATGTATTTCAACTATCTTGCATTTTATTCTTCTATTATTGCAATTACTGGTTTTGATACCATATTTGTGTGTTGTAGACAATTTCTTACTCTTACTGTATGTTTGTCTTCCCCAGTAAGTTTCCCATTTCCCAATTGTATTGTTTCTAGTTGTGACCTGTTCTTCTCTACCTAGAGTAGTTACTTTCTCTAGCAATTGTTCTTAAGCTGGTTTGGTGGTGCTGAATTCTTTTAACTTTTGCTTGTCTATAAAGCTTTTCATTTCACCATCAAATCTGAACAGGAGCCTGGCTGGTTAGAATATTCTTGGTTGTAGGTTTTTCATTTTCATCACTTTAAATATATCATGCCACTCCTTTCTGGCCTGCAGAGTTTCAGCTGAAAAAATCAGCTCATAGCCTTATTGGAGTTCTCTTGTGTGTTGTTTGTTGCTTTTCTCTTGTTGCATTTATACTTTCTCTTCATCTTTAATTTTTGTCAGTTTTATTACTGCGTGTCCCCATGTGTTACTCCTTGGGTTAATCCTGTATGGTACTCTGCATTTCCTGGATTTGGGTGATTGTTTCCTTTCCTGTGTTAGAGAATACAGGATATACAAAATAGTGTTCAGCTATTATCACTTCAAATATTTTCTCAGTCTCTTTTTCTCCTCCCCTTCTGGGACCCCTGTAATGTGAATATTGGTACATTTGAAATTGTCCTAGAGATCTCTTAAACTGCCTTCATTTCATTCTTTTTCTAATTCTATTCCACAACAGTGATTTCCACCACTCTGTCTTCCAGCTCACTTGTCCATTCTGCCACTGATTCCTTCTAATGTGTTTTTCCTTTCAGTTATTGTATTCATCAGTTATGTTTGGTTGTTCTTTATATTTTCTAACTCTGTTAAAAACATCTTGTAACTTCTCACTCTGTGCATCTATTCTTTCCCTGGGTTCTTGGATCATCTTTAGAGTCATTACTCAGAACTCTTTTTCAAGTAGATTACCTATGTCCACTTAGTTATTCTTCTGGGTTTTATCCTTTTCCGTTGTCTAGAACATATTCCTTTGCAGTCTCCTATAGCTTAACTTTCTATTTGTATTTTTATGTATGGAGTAGGTTAGTTAACATTTCCGTAAGGCACGTCCTGTGTGTCCCAGCAGTATACCCCCTTCCCATCACCCAAGGACCAAGGGCCAGATTTCCCAGGGTAGGTTCTGACCCCTGTTTGTGGACTCAGTTCTGTAGGCCATGTGATCATTTTCTTGCTTCTTATGTCTGCCTCCAGTGGGTGAGGCTCTTCTAGAGGCGTTTGCAGGCTTCCTGGCAGGAGGGGCCAGTCCCTGCCCTCTGGCAGGTGGAGCTAGGTCTAGAACATCTAGTGGGCAGAGCTATGTCATGGGGTGTGTTTAGAGGTGGTTGTAGGCTCTGGAAGTCTTTAGTCATCTGGTGTGCCAATGGGTAGGGTTGTGCTCTTGCCCTGTTGATTGTTTGGCCTGAGGCATCCCAGCACTGGAGCCTACAGGCTGTTGGGTGGGACCAGGTCTTTGTGCTAAAGACCCATGCCAGATGTCTACCTCCAGCAAGAGTTCACATAGATGAACACTCCCCAAATGTCTGCTACCAGCTTTTATGACTCCAGGGAGAGCCACAGCCAAATCCCACTTCCCCAGAAGACCCTCTAAGACCAACAAGTAGTTCTGGCCCTGGCATTTATAGATCACTGCTTTCACCCTTGGTCCTGGTGTGCACAAGATCTTGTGTACACTCTCCAAAAGTGGAGTGTCTGTTTCCGACAGTCCTGTGAAACTCCTGCATCAAGCCCCACTGGCCTTCAAAGCCAAATTCTCTGGGGACTCCTCCTCCTAATGCCAGACCACTAGGCAGAGGAGCCTGACTTAGCCCTCAGAGCTCTCACTTCTATGGGAGATCATTTGCAATATAATCTCCAGTTTGTGGGTCAACCACTCAGGTGGCATGGAATTTGATTATATTGCAAAATGAGCTCATCCTACTGTCTTGTGGTTTTGTCTTTTTATCTTTGGGTGTACAATACCTTTTTATGGTAGGGTCTAATCTTTTTAATCAATGGTTATTCAGCAGTTATTTGTGATTTTGATGCGCCAGTGAATAGAGGTGAGATCAGGGTCCTTCTACTCTGCCATCTTGTCTCCAATCTGCCTTTCATCTCCATTTATTATCTTTTTAATACTTAATTTAAGAAAAATTAATTTTAAATAATGCTTATCTTTTATGTAGGTACAAGGAAATTTCTCTAATTGAGTGTGTAAAAATAATTTTGAATACTTTTAAATTAGAATTTGATAAAAATTTTATCGCTATTTTAGTCTTCTTTATAAAAACACAAATGTGTAAACAGTTCACCTTAAAGCTATTTTCTTGGAGTACTGAATGAAAATTATAAAAGAATGCAGAGCTGAAATTTATTTTTAAATATTTAGAGATCACAAATTATTTCATTATGGATATTATTTTTGTCTAAAAATATCAAATAAATTGTTTTCTCTCTTTGAGAAATATATATAGTTTGGAAAGAGCCTCAAAGGCTTGGCAGGGGTATATTATGTTACTTTCTGCAAAAGTAAACTTTTCTTGGATGTCACTGTGTAGAATTTTGAGCACAGTTGTTCATGCTGTGTTTTCTAAGCTGAAAGATGTCACTGCCAGGTCTTAAACACATAGGGAAGAGTGCCAGTGAGAACAACTTGCCCAGTATCTTGTCAAGCCAGGCTGAGCATGGGGTAGTGCCCAGAATCCATGAAGAATACTCTGAAGGTCAGGAGGACATCAGCTAAGTGCAATAGATCAAAATGAATTTTTAAAGAGTATAACGTGCCTTTATCACTTTTAACATGCAGAAAAGCAATCAGAATTTTTTGCTAATAGAAATTAAAATGAGTTCCTACTGTGGTGCAGTAGGTTAAGAACCTTACTGTAGCAGCTCAGATCCCTGCGGAGTCACGGGTTCAATTCCCAGCCCAGCATAGTGGCTTTAAGGATCCAGTGTTGCCACATCTGCGGCATAGATAGCAGCTGTGGCTAAGATTCAGTCGCTGGCCAGGAAACTTCCATATGCTGCATGTGTGGCCAATAAAAAAAAAGGAAAAAATAAATTAAAATGAATATTGATGGCTTCCTTAGAAGTTACACACTTAGGTGGTAGTATGGCTCAAATATGCTACTGTGATCAAAGAGGTGATATGAAGTTGAGGATGAAGTGCAGTGGCCTGAGTGAGCCTGGGCTGCAGGAACCTAAAGAGGGGATTAATTCTGCCTGGGTAGTATAGAAAGGCAGGGAGGTATGGTGACCTGGGTGTGACCGGGTACATAGAAACTGCTGGGTTGAGAGATGGGAAGGGTGTTCCAATCATGAGAAGAAATGGTAGCAAAGGGCTTGCCATGGTTGGGAGTGAGTCATAAGGGGTAGTTAGTTCCTTGGTCAGGAACTGAACTTTGACTTAAGCAAGAGAGACAGCCAGACACTACATTGGCTCATAAAACCAAGCTTTATCTAGCTTCAGGTAGATCAAATGAGGCCACCAAGACTTTGTGACCTGTTTCTTAGCACTCCTATCTTCTCTGTCAGCTTCATAGTGGACTAGGCCTTTTTCCATCATGGTGCCAAAAAACTCCCAAAATTTCCATAGGAGAGAACCATGCCCGAATAATAATATTTGCTACAAGAGGCTGTTTCTGTAAAGCGACTTAAATGACTTTAAAATCACATTTTTTTCAGGTCTCATGGGTATTTATTTTAAATTTTAAATGTTTCTGTATTTAGAATTTTACTGGAACAAGACTCATAAGCTAGTACCATGTAGCTTTCCAGTAAATGTTTAAACAAATTTTCAGAGCAGTGCATTGCATAGTTATTCTAATAGTGAGGATCAAACTAGACTAACCAAAAATATTCAGAGGACAACACCACTTTCATAAGACTCAATGTAATCAAGCAGAAATAGTGTCATTGTACGAATTTCTAGATTAATTAACTAACCTAATTCATTTGACCACGTTCTCTTTTGGTAAATTTGTAAGATTTTAAAACTCCAAATAACTCTAAAGAAAATTAAAATATATATATATTGTTTTCTTTTTATGGCCGCACCTGTGACATATATAAGTTCCCAGGGTAGGCGTCAAATCAGAGCTGCATCTGTGCCCTATGCCACAGCTTGTGGCAATGCCAGATCCCTAACCCACTGAGCAAGGCCAGGGATCAAACCCACATCTTCACAGAGACTACGCTGGGTTCCTAACCCACTGAGTCACAATGGGAATTCTAAGAAAAGTCCATTTTACTATAACTCTTAATTCTTCACAATTATATTTCTAATTATATTAATAAATAATGCTGAACGTCATAAATATGGCTAAGAAAACTTCAGAAGTGTATTGATAAATTCTCAGTAAGTAGTTAATTTTAAATAAAAAGAAATGTATTAGTTAAAAAGGATAGATTGATCTTTGAAGATGTAATGCATATGTATGTATAAAAGAACCATGTAGAATTTTTATTTTTTGTTTTTCTGTTTATATAGCAGTATAAAACTGTTAGTCTGTGCTTTTCTAATAATTTTGATCAGAAGTATCAGAATGTTTTCCAAAGGACGTTGTAATTCAGTTTCAGCCAGTTAAATAACAAATCTAAATGCTTCAAAGATTCAGTAAAAAATGTTAAACTTGGAAAAAATTGAAAATAGAAACATATCAAACATCAAACACTCATTTCAAGTTTTACCTATCACACCACTTATTGTGTGTGTATTTTTCTTGATTTTTCAAATTATTTAAAATATTTTTGAAACATTTTTAAACAAACTTTACATTTATGAACACCTTCAGAATAGACCAAATTGATGAACTTTCCCTTCCTGTGAGTAATTGAGTGATACCTGTATGTTCTTCTGGCTATGTGGGAGGCTGTCTGAAATACATCACTGCTACAAGTTCTCCCTTTAGAACAATACCCTCTCTGTGGTGAAGAATATCTGATTTTACACTACTGGAGAGTAATAGATCCCAGACCTATAGACAGAGAATTTCCAGTCCAGTTTTTCTCTTACTGACATGTGACCATCCTCAATTAACTTGCTTTCTCTAATTTCAGATTTCTCTGTAGTAAAATAAGGAAGTTTGACTAAATTATCATCAAGTTTTCTTCAGGAATTAATGTTATGTTATATCCATTTTATGAAATAAAATCATTTCAGTTTCCATGCTTCTAGCGTCTCACCATCCTTCTTTATTTAGCTTTGCTTCAGTTATTGTCAATGTCTAGGTCCCTAGTGAAAGAGGATACTGTTATATTGTACATGTGGAGGCACATTTTTTTGCTTTTCATTAACCCATATACAACTGTAGTCAAAATGTTCTTGTATCTCTATCTTTGACTTGTCTAAAATATCTTTGGTTTTAATCTAACATTTTTGTATTAAAATAGTGCAAATAATGTGGTTTGAAAAATCAATTAGGAGAGAGGACAAGATGGCGGAGGAGTAGGGGGACACGCTCGCCCTCTCCCACAAACACACAAAAAAAGCACATCTACAGAATAAATGACTCGCACAGAACAGCAACCAATCACTGGCAGAGGAACCTAAACTCCAATAATGGCAAGAAGTTCGTGACATTACAGGGCAGAACGGGAGAAAAGAGGAGAGTGAGAGAAGGTGAATCCGAGCGGGACGGGCGCTCCCAAAAGGGAACTGCGGAGGAGAAAGGGATCCCGCACCCTGGAAAGTCACCTACTTGGGGGAAAGACCAAACGAACCGGAGGAATCTCCAGATGCAGAGAAGAGTGTAGCAGTAAGTTGGAGTACGGAAAAGCCGATCAAGAACCAAACGGACCATCTGAACTACGGGCACAGTCACCAAAAAATGAGACGCCTGGGTGGGGGCTGGGCACCGAGACCTCGCCTCTGAAGGTTAGTCCCCGGGCTGGGGAGGCAGGGCGGAGGGGAAACTGCTTGGGAGGTCTAGAAACCATTTGACGGGGCAGAGACTGCCTGGGAGACTAGAAAACAAAGCTGTCGCAGAGGAAGGGAGTAATACTCTAGGGGTGGGGAAGTGGAAAGCCGCATCAGGGGGAACCTGGGAGAAGAGCCTGGTCTGCGCCCGTGCTGGGGAGGGGAGATAAGAAGGGGTGGGTCCCCATAGAATACCCCCCACGCCACAGCAAGCTGACAGGCCCGCTAGCTAGCAGAAAGCTGTGCTTCCCAGTGCATCCCCTCTCCCCACCCCCGCCACCTCCTACGCTCTCCCGAACCTAGGGCTGCCTGCCATTCAGGAGGGCTGGCCTCAACAATTGCCTGAAGCCTACCACCGCAGGGGCTGTCCCAGCACAGGCCTGCTTGCCCTTTGGAGGGGCTACACTTCTGCAGAGTAGCACCAAACACCACCAGCCCCTGAGAAAAGGCCTGCAGCCCAGAAAAGCTAGAACAAGCCTAGCCAGGCTGTGAATAGATCTGCCTAATTCTCGGATGGTTTTTCTGAGTCGGGCTGCCCGGGAAGGAGTTTCTTGGGTTTCCAATGCCCCTGCTACCCGCCCAAGCCCCCAGGGGGTGCCCTAGTGGATCAGCTGCCTAGGACTGCCAGCTCCAGGCAGGAACCCCTGCAGCCCAGAAAAGTTGCAACAAGCTTGGCCGAGATGGGAAAAGATCTCAGACAGTCTTTCTGAGTCGGGCTGCCCTGGGGAGGAGCCTCCTGGGTTTCCAGTGGCCCTGCTACCCGCCCAAGCCACCAGGGGGTGCCGAGACCTAGTGGATCAGCTGCCTAGGACTGCCAGCTCCAGGTAGGACCCCCTGCAGCCCAGAAAAGCTGCAACAAGCTTGGCCGAGCCAGGAAAAGATCTCAGACAGTCTTTCTGAGTCGGGATGGCCTGGGGAGGAGCCTCTTGGGTTTCCAGTGGCCCTGCTACCTGCCCAAGCCCCCAGGGGGTGCCCCACTCCCGCAGAATAGCTGCTCAGCACCACCAGCCCCCTGGAAGTGCCCCTGCAGCCCAGAAAAGCTGCAACAAGCTCAGCCAGACTGTGAAAAGATCCACCTACATTCTCAGGCCGTCCTTCTGAGTTGGGCTGCCCTAGGGAAGAGCCTCTGAGGTTCTCAGTGACCCAGATAGCTGCTCCAGCCCCCAGGGGGTGCTGCAATCCTGAGGAACAGCTGCCCAACACTGCCAACCCCCTGCAAGAACCCCACAGCCTAAAAACACCAGAGCAAGCTCTGCATGACCAAGTGAAATCGGCTACCATCGTGGTGTGGACCTCCCAGTCCTGTCTGCCCTCAGGAAGCCCGCCTTTGCTTCAAAGAAACACTGTTAGCCCCATCAACACTCCAGAAACGCCATACTGCCTCAAAAAAGACTGACCAACAGCGCCAGCCCTCAGGAAATATTCCACGGCAGTGACAAGGCAAACACTGCCCGATAACGGAGAGTACAACTCCCTCAGGAGAAAGAAAACAACAAGCAAGATGAAGCTGAGAAACCACCCCAGTCAAACCAACAGGAGAACTCACCTAAAACAGTCAACAATGAAACAGATCTCTGCAGTCTGACAGACCTGGAGTTCAAAAGAGAAATAGTGAAAATACTGAAGGAATTAAGAGAAGATATGAACAGTAATGCAGATACCCTCAGAAAGGAACTAGAAAATATAAGGAGGAGCCAAGAAAAACTAGAGCATTCATTTGCAGAGATGCAGACTGAACTAAGGGCAGTAAAAACCAGAATGAATAATGCAGAAGAATGAATCAGTGATATGGAAGATAGAAGAATGGAAATCACTCAATCTGGTCAACAGACAGAAAACCGAATCAAAAAACTGGAAAGCAATATAAGAGACCTATGGGATAATATAAAGCGGGCCAATCTACGCATAATAGGAATTCCAGAAGGAGTAGAAAAAGATAAGGGGATGGAAAATATATTTGAAGAAATTATTGCTGGAAACTTCCCAAATCTAAAGGATACTGGGTTCAAGATATAAGAAGCACAGAGGGCCCCAAACAAACTGAACCCAAATAGACCCACAGCAAGACACATCATAATAAAAATGGCAAAAGTCAGTGATAAAGAGAGGATCCTAAAGGCAGCAAGAGAAAAACAGAATGTTAACAACAAGGGAACCCCCATAAGATTATCAGCTGATTTCTCTACAGAAACACTACAGGCCAGGAGGGAATGGCAAGAGATATTTAAAGTGCTAAAAGGAAAAAATATGCAACCTAGAATACTCTATCCAGCAAGAATATCATTTAAAATAGAAGGGGAAATAAAAATTTTTTCCAACAAACAAAAACTTAAAGAATACAGCAACACAAAACCCAGGTTAAAGGAAATATTGAAAGGGCTTCTCTAAACCAAAAAGAAAGGAACGAAAGGGAAGAAAAAAAAAGAAAAAAGAAGAGGAAGAACTGGGACTGAGGAAATCACAATCAGAGAGCAGTCACTCAAATAAGCCAGCATACAGATTTAATCATGAACAGGCCTCAAACAAAATAAACTTAAAAAGAAAAAAATAAAAAAGAGTCATCAAAACCATAAAATGTGGGCAAGGGATGTTAGGAAGTAAATAACCCTTTTTGTTTGTTTGTTTGTATGTTTCTCTTCTTAATTTTAATATAGTAATGAAGTGTTTGAACTTACAGGACCATCAGACTAAAACACACAATTATGGGAAGAGGTTAGCATACTTAAAAAACAGGGCAACCACAAGCGAAAACCAAATATTGCATTTGCAAAAAATGAAAAAAAATACACTCCAGCAGATAATAACAGGAGACCATCCAACCAAAAACAAAAAAAAAAAAAAGAAAAGAAAAGAAAATAGAAAGGAAGAATGGAGAACCATAGAGTCAACTGGATGGAACACAAGGTTCAAATGGCAATAAATAATCATCTATCAATTATCACCTTAAATGTCAATGGACTGAATGTCCCAATCAAAAGACACACACTGGCTGAGTGGATAAAAAGGCAAAAACCTTCAATATGCTGCCTACAAGAAACTCACCTTAGGACAAAAGATACATATAGATTGAAAGTGAAAGGGTGGGGAAAAATATTTCACGCCAATAGACAAGACAGAAAAGCAGGAGTCACAACACTCATATCAGAAAAAATAGACTTTAAAACAAAAGACATAAAGACAAAGAAGGACACTACTTAATGATTAAGGGATCCATCCAAGGAGAGGATGTTACTATTATCAACATATATGCCCCAAATATAGGAGCACCCAGATACATACAACAAATATTAACAGACATAAAAGGAGATATTGATGAGAATACAATCATAGTAGGAGACCTTAATACCCCCCTCACATCAATGGACAGATCCTCTAGACAGAAAACCAATAAAGCAACAGAGATCCTAAAGGAAACAATAGAAAAGTTAGACTTCATTGATATCTTCAGGACACTACATCCAAAAACAGAATACACATTCTTCTCAAATGCTCATGGAACATTCTCAAGAATCAACCACATATTGGGACACAAAGCGAATCTCAATAAATTTAGGAGCATAGAAATTATCTCAAGTATCTTCTCTGACCACAATGCCATGAAATTAGAAACCAACCATGGGAAAAGGAAAGAGAAAAAACCTACTGCATGGAGACTAAACAACATGCTACTAAAAAACCAATGGGTCAGTGAGGAAATCAAGAAGGAAATTAAAAACTACCTTGAAACAAATGATAATGAAGACACAACCGCTCAAAATCGATGGGATGCTGCGAAAGCAGTGCTCAGAGGGAAATTTATAGCAATACAGGCCTTTCTGAAAAAAGAAGAAAGATCCCAAATGGACAACTTAACCCTCCACCTAAACGAATTAGAAAAAGAAGAACCAAAAAGGCCTAAAGTCAGCAGAAGGAAGGAAATTATAAAGATCAAAGAAGAAATCAATAAAATAGAGATTCAAAAAACAACAGAGAAAATTAATAAAACCAAGAGCTGGTTCTTTGAAAAGGTAAACAAAATTGACAAACCCCTGGCCAGACTCACTAAAAAGAGGAGAGAAAGAACCCAAATAACCAAAATTATAAATGAAAAAGGAGAAATCACAACGGATACAGCAGAAATACAAAAAACCATAAGAGAATACTATGAACAACCCTAAGGCAACAAGTTTGACAATCTGGAAGAAATGGACAATTTTCTAGAATCTTCCAGCCTGCCAAAACTGAATCAAGTAGAAACAGACCAACTGAACAGACCGATCACTAGAAATGAAATTGAAGAGGTCATAAAATCACTCCCTACAAATAAAAGTCCAGGACCAGATGGCTTCACAGGTGAATTTTATCAAACATATAAAGAGGAATTGGTGCCCATCCTCCTTAAACTCTTCCAAAAGGTTGAAGAAGAAGGAATACTCCCAAAGATATTCTATGATGCCACCATCACCCTCATTCCAAAACCAGACAGAGATACCACCAAAAAAGAAAACTAGCGCCCAATATCATTGATGAATATAGATGCAACAATTCTCAACAAAATCTTAGCCAACCGAATCCAACAACATACCAAAAAAATTATACACAATGACCAGGTGGGGTTCATCCCAGGTTCACAAGGATGGTTCAACATATGCAAATCAATCAGCATCATACACCACATTAACCAAAAAAAAGTCAAAAATCATATGATCATCTCAATAGATGCAGAAAAAGCATTTGACAAAGTCCAACATCCATTCATGATCAAGACCCTCGCCAACATGGGTATAGAGGGAACATTCCTGAATAGAATCAAAGCCATTTATGAGAAACCCACAGCAAATATAATACTCAATGGGGAAAAACTGAAAGCCTTCTCACTCAAATCGGGAACAAGACAGGGATGCCCACTCTCACCACTGCTCTTCAACATAGTTTTGGAAGTCCTAGCCACAGCAATTAGACAAACAAAAGAAATAAAAGGCATCCATATAGGAAGAGAAGAGATCAAACTGTCCCTGTATGCAGATGACATGATACTATACATAGAAAACCCTAAGGACTCAACCCCAAAACTCCTTGAACTGATTCATCAATTCAGCAAAGTAGCAGGATAGAAGATGAACATTCAGAAGTCAGTTGCATTTCTGTATACCAGCAATGAACTATTAGAAAAGGAATACAAAAATACGATACCTTTTAAAATTGCACCTCACAAAATCAAATACCTCGGAATACACCTGACCAAGGAGGTAAAGGACCTATATGCCGAGAACTATAAAACTTTAATCAAAGAAATCAAAGAAGATGTAAAGAAATGGAAAGAATTCCATGTTCCTGGATTGGGAAAATCAATATTGTAAAAATGGCCACACTACCCAAAGCAATCTACAGATTCAATGCAATCCCTATCCAATTACCCAGGACTTTTTTCACAGAACTAGAACAAACAATCCAAACATTTATATGGAACCACAAAAGACCCAGAATCGCCAATGCAATCCTGAGAAACAAAAACCAAGCAGGAGGCATAACTCTCCCAGACTTCAAGAAATACGACAAAGCCACAGTCATCAAAACAGTGTGGTGCTGGTATCAAAACAGACAGACAGACCAATGGAACAGAATAGAGAACCCGGAAATAAACCCCGACCCCTATGGTCAATTAATCTTTGGCAAGGGAGGCAAGAACATCAAATGGGAAAAAGAAAGTCTATTCAGCAAGCATTGCTGGGAAACCTGGACAGCTGCATGCAAAGCAATGAAACTAGAACACACCCTCACACCATGCACAAAAATACACTCCAAATGGCTGAAAGACTTAAATATACGACAGGACACCATCAAACTCCTAGAAGAAAACACAGGCAAAACACTCTCTGACGTCAACATCATGAATATTTTCTCAGGTCAGTCTCCCAAAGCAATAGAAATTAGAGCAAAAATAAACCCATGGGACCTCATCAAACTGAAAAGCTTTTGCACAGCAAAGGAAACCCAAAAGAAAACAAAAAGACAACTTCCAGAATGGGAGAAAATAGTTTCAAATGATGCAACCAACAAGGGCTTAATCTCTAGAATAAATGAACAACTTATACAACCCAACAGCAAAAAAGCCAATCAATCAATGGAAAAATGGGCAAAAGACCTGAATAGACATTTCTCCAAGGAAGATATACAGATGGCCAGCAAGCACATGAAAAAATGCTCAACATCACTGATCATAAGAGAAATGCAAATCAAAACAACCATGAGATACTACCTCACACCAGTCAGAATGGCCATCATTAATAAATCCACAAAGAACAAGTGCTGGAGGGGCTGTGGAGAAAAGGGAACCCTCCTGCACTGTTGGTGGGAATGTAAACTGGTACAGCCACTATGGAGAACAGTTTGGAGACACCTTAGAAATCTATACATAGAACTTCCATATGACCCCGCAATCCCACTCTTGGGCATCTATCCGGACAAAACTCTCCTTAAAAGAGACACGTGCACCCGCATGTTCATTGCAGCACTACTCACAATAGCCAGGACCTGGAAACAACCCAAATGTCCATCGACAGAGGATTGGATTCGGAAGAAGTGGTATATATACACAATGGAATACTACTCAGCCATCAAAAAGAGTGACATAATGCCATTTGCAGCAACATGGATGGAACTAGAGACTCTCATACTGAGTGAAATGAGCCAGAAAGACAAAGACAAATACCATATGATATCACTCATAACTGGAATCTAATATCCAGCACAAATGAACATCTCCTTAGAAAAGAAAATCATGGACTTGGAAAACAGACTTGTGGCTGCCTGATGGGATGGGGAGGGAGTGGGAGGGATCGGGAGCTTGGGCTTATCAGACACAACTTGGAATAGATTTACAAGGAGATCCTGCTGAATAGCATTGAGAACTTTGTCTAGATACCCATGTTGCAACAGAAGAAAGGCTGGGGGAAAAATGTAATTGTAATGTATACATGTAAGGATAACCTGACCCCCTTGCTGTACAGTGGGAAAATAAAAATTATAAAAAAAAATCAATTAGTACTATATTTTACATGAACTACTAGGAGCCTCTTGCCCTATCTTCTCTATATATATTAACTGAATAATCATCATGTATTTATCTTTCCATTTTAGATAATATATACCAAATTCTTATTTTCAAACATAAGAGTTTTACTATCTTACTATTGCGTCTTTTCCCCTATTTTAACATGTAGTTCATGCTAAACTTTGAGAGGACGTTATAATTAATGGAAATCTGTTAATTAAACCAAACTACAAGACAACATAAGGCTCAATATATCAGGTTTCAGAATACTCTAGTACTGTAATATGGTGGTGTGTTAACCACTTGATTCTACTATATTAAAAAAAAGGCTTAAGGACCAAAGTATTAAAAATAGCTATAGCTTCAACATGAATATAAAACTGATGATATTATGATGTTGTAACAGCTGTCATTTGGCAAGACAATGTGATCACTGAATAAAAACCAGTAAAAGCTTACTTTAAGGATATAAAAAGCATGTGAAGTGTTCAGTGCAATTTAATGCAAATAAAAAAACATGGATTTAAAGTTTGGAGCACCAAAACCATTATCATAAGTCTTTTCTGCAAAATGGATATGTATTACAGGAGTTTGTAGGGGATAGCTGTGTATTTAAGAAATAAGTTCACTGTTAAATAGAAGAAGCTGGGTGATGACCTCAAGCTATTAATCATTTATGTTAAAAAAATTGTTACTTATAATTATAAGTTCTAAAATCTGTTTTCTATGCTGTTTTTTACTATATAAATTATGGCCTTTTTTTAAACATTTATATTTTTTAAAAAACTTTATTGTAATTGACTTAAAATGTTTTAGTTTCAGGTGTACAGCAGAGTGAATCAGTCATACATATAAATATATTGATTTTTTTCCCATATAGGTTATTACAAACTGTTGAGTAGATATTCTGTGCTATAAATTAGGTTCATGTTAGTTGTCTATTGTATACAGTAGTGTATATATGTTATTCCCATCCTCCTAATTCCTCCCTCCCCACCATGTTTTCCTCTATGGTAGCCATAAGATTGATTTTGAAATCTATGAGTTTGTTTCTGTTTTTTATTAAAGAAAGTTCTTTTGTATCTTTTTTTTATTTTGGCCACCCCATAGCACATGGAGTTCCTCGGCCAGGGTTAAGATCTGAGCCATAGATAAGCCACACTGCTGCAATGCTGATTCTAAAAACATTGTGCTAGGCCAGGGATCAAACCTGCATTCCAGTGCTCCCAAGATGCCACCAATTCAATTATGCCTTGGTGGAAACTCAGTATTGTATCATTTTTATTAGATTCCTTATATAAGTGATATCATATGATACTTGTCTTTCTCTGACTTTATTCAGTATGATAATCTTTAGGTCAATCCATGTTATTGCAAATGGCATTATTTCATTCTTTTTTTGTGGCTGAGTAATATTCCATTGTATGTATGTATCACAACTTCCTTATCCATTCCATTGTTGATGAACATTTAGGTTGCTTCCGTGTCTTGGCTATTGTGAGTAGTGCTGCAGTAAACATTGGGGTGCCTTATCTTTTCAGATTATGGTTGCGAATTCTCTGGATATATAAGTAGGAGTGGGATTGCTGGATCATGTAGTAGTTGTACATTTAACGTTTTACAGAGCTTCCATACTTTCCTCCATAGTGACTGCACCAATTTACATTCCCACCAAGAGTGTAGGAGGGTTCCTTTTTCTCAACACCATCTCCAGCATTTATTGTTTGTAGATTTTTTGAGGGTGGCCATTCTGATTGGTGTGAAGTGATACCTCAGTTGAAGTTTTGAATTGCATTTCTCTAACAATTAACAGTTGTTTTCCTTTTTAATAATAACCTATTAGTAACATCTCTAGTTTCTCATGAAGTATTTATATGAAAACAATCACTGTATGCTCGGGGACAAAGGCTCTTGATAAAGTAAAATGTTTGGATGAATGACAGTATTTTTATGTTTACTTTCATTAAATCTCAATTGAGATTTCAAAAATATCCCTATTATGTGTGTGTGTGTGTTTATGTGTATATATACACACACCTGCAAGTGCATAAAGAAATGGTACTATTGAGTGAAGTTTTTGGGTGAACAGGTGTGTCTCAGACCATTTATGGATGACTAACAGTCTTTCCCACAGTGAGTCCATGTGCAGACAGTATTTAATGTGCAGCTATTACAGACATTGTCACTGAGAATTTGTCCCTTAAACTCCTGGCTAGCCCCAGAAATCACACATTTATTCTGGTTTTTTCAGGCATGATGCTCTATTGTGTTCTTTGTGCTTCCCTTTCTCTTCCTGGACATTGCCTTCAGCACAGACCTATGGAAAAAATCAGCTCCTTTCTTGAGTTTCTGCTTAGCTTACCTGGCTTGGTTGAGCTAGGCAGCGATGTGACTTTTCATGTGTTGATACTTCATTAGTTATGCTGTATTTACTGTCTCAAAGTACTGGTAAGAAAACTGTCCTAGGAGCAAAATGTCAATTCCATTTCTCTGTGTATGATGTAGGATTAGTGGTACACTATCGCCATGATCTGACCAAATTCCTAAATATTTTTGGACCAATTATTGTTTAAAATGATTCAAATTAATTATGGACACCCTTTCTCTATTAAGTTAAATATTGTATAGAAAACTTCTAATGGACTTAAAAATATTTTATTACTTAATCAATATATTGAAACCATGATTAAATTTTCCAAATATAGGACTTCACAATGATGTATGCTGGGAAAGGGAGATAATTTTTTTTGTCTTTTTGTCTTTTTAGGGCTGCTCCCATGGCATGTGGAGGTTTCCCAAGCTAGGGGTCTAATTGAAGTTGTAGCTACTGGCCTACACCACAACCAGAGCAGCATCAGATCCAAGCTGCATCTGCGACCTACACCACAGCTCACAGCAGCGCCAGATCCTTAACCTACTGAGTGAGGCCAGGGATTGAACCCACAACCTCATTGTTCCTAGTCAGATTTGTTTCCATTGTGCCATGACAGGGACTACAGGAGATAAAATGTTAAACAGCAGTTTTCATAGACCCCAAAAGAAAAGTTGAAGTTATATACCAAGATATAGGGGAGAACTGATGTCTTTCATGATGTAAGTGAATATGCTCTATGCACAAAGTCTTTATATTTTCTAAGGAGTTGACCTGGGAAGTCAACTCAAAAATTTCAAAATTTGAGTAGTTGTGAAAAAAATATCCTAGATGTGGGTTTTAATTCTGTTTTAACCTAATACTGCCTCTGTTGGTTGCTAAATTTAATCAGCCATCATCTTAGGAGAACATGTACCTGGCTTATGTTCTATGAACTAGCCATCACTATAGAGTAGAATCTGTACTTCAGAAGGACATTGAGAAGAATGAGACATTCATTTATATGTATTTTAGTTACTGACTTATAGTCTAAAGGAAATCTAATTTGATTGTATCCTCTTTTATTTGTTCAACAGACTAAAAACAAAGCAACAATTTTATTACTGTTGCATAAAGATAATGTCACAGAGGCAGGCTGTTGTGGGTATATTCTGTTTGCCCCTTCAGATCCTCTCTCCCTTGTTCTCTACCTAGCTATGTCCTGGGCTACCAGCAGGAGATCTTCTCCCAGAAGACAGGAAGAAAGTGAAGTCCAAGTCTTTATTCCCCAGTTACCCTCTCCTGCAGTCCAGCAACCTCCCCAGGCCCCAGGCTTTAGCATGGTGACAGATACCACCCACCCATCCACAGCCACTAGACTTGAGATGTGTAAAATTCTTTGATTTCCTATAGCCCTTTCCTAAAGTTTCCTTAAACTGCCAACTCACCCCACTTGAGTGAGCCATAGCTATCTTGCATGAATATGGAGCTAAACTGAATATCTACAGGACAAAATCACATGTTAAATTGAAAATAGAATTTCAAACTAGATAAAACTTTGGAAATGAGTTCATAAGTAAAACTATAAAATATGCACAAATTTTATTTCCTTTTAAAATAATGTATATATATGAATAGCTGTCAATTTTAGCATGTCTATATGAAAAGTCAAATATATACTGAAACATAACATGTTCTTTAGTAATTATTGCATAAAAAATCTTATCTGGAGTACATTTGTTTCATAGTGTCTGTTTTCATACTACTGTGCTCTTAATAAGACTTAGGGTTTGCATGTGTGTCTGAAAAAATGCAGTCATTCAGAGTATGCACATGATTAATGCCCTTTATTTTCAAACTTAATATATTTGTTAATTATAACACTCCATTAAAAACACTTAGTAAGAGCTCCCACTGTGCCTTAGTGAGTTAAGAACCTGACATGGTATCCATGAGGATGCAGGTTTGATCCCTGGCCTTGATCATTGGGTTAAAGATCTGGTGTGGTCACAAGCTGCAGCATAGGTTATAGATGCAGCTCATTTCTGGCATTGCTGTGGCTGTGGAATAGGCCAATTTGACCCCTAGCCTAGGAACTTACATATGCTACAGTTGTGACCATTAAACAAACAAAAAACACTAGACGCAAGGTTTTAGGGGTTTTTTTGTTAAGGCATTTTATATCTCTGTTGAATACAGAGATGAGGTAATCTCCACTGAAAACCTCAGTTGCAAGTGTACTAATGAGGGAAACACTAATTAATACTTAGAACCAGGGACAGAGGTGCTGATTAGAAATGAATGTACATGTGTTGTGATGTCACAGCCAAGGAGCAGCAGCTCTCGCAGCTCCCTATGTAACTTCTTCTGTCTCTGGTTCTCAGATCCGTGGAAAAGTTGATGATCTCTTCACTCCTAGTCACTCTTCAACTGATCTACTTCTTTGTGTTACTTAATAGCAGTTCATATTTATACCATCTTAATGAAATACCAGTTTGGAATCAAAGGCAAAGAATTATATGTACAGGAAATACCAAATATTCCAATTTTGCCTGATAATTTCATCAAAATGGGCACGAGTATGTACTAAAATTTTTAAAGAGAATAAAGAGAAAAAGCAAATTACCAAAGAGAACAGCCATCAGAATTCTTGATGGATCAGTTATCTATCAAAATACAAGAAATGTTTCCAAAAGCTATTCTTTTTTAAAACATTTTAAAATTATAGTTGATTTACAGTGTGACAGGAAAGTGACTGTACAGGAAAGTGACTCGGTCATATATACATATACATTCTATTTTTGTATTTTCCATCATGGTCTATCCCAGGAGATTGGATATAGTTCGCTGTGTATGTGTTATACAGTAGGACCTTATAATTTATCTATTCTAAATGTAATAGTTTGTATCAACTAACTCCAGATTCCCAGTCCACCCGTGTCCTGTCTTGGCAACTAAAAGTCCTTTCTCCATGTTGGTGGATTTGTTTTGTACATAGGTTCATTTCTGCCATATTTTAAATTCCATATACAAATTTGTCTCTTTCTGACTTCACTTAATATGAGAATCTCTAGTTGCATCCATGTTGCGGCAAATGACATGATTTTGTTCTATTTTACAGCTGTGTAATATTCCATTATATACACATGTTCTTGTACATCTCCTGATGGACATTTAGGTTGTTTCCATGTGTCAGCTATTGTGAATAGTGCTACCATGAACATGGGTGCATGTATCTTTTTGAATTAGTTTTGTCCAGATATTCTCAGGAGTGAAATTGCTGTGTGATATGGTAGTTCTATTTTTAATTTTCTGAGAAACCTCAGAAAACCACTATTTTCCATAGTGCTTGCACCAACTTAGTTCCCACAGTGTAGGAGCATTCCCTTTTCTCTACACCATCTCCAGCATTTGTTATTTGTAGACTTATTAAGATGGCCATTCTGACCAGTGTGAGGTGGTACCTCATTGTAGTTTTGATTCAAATTTCTCTAGTAATTAGTGATGCTGATCATATGTTCATGTCATTACTGTCATCCATATGTTGTCATTGGATAAATGTCTATTTAGGTCTTCTACCCATATTTCTATTAGGTTGTTTGGTTTTTTGGTTGTTGAGTTTGTATGGGTTGGAGACTAAGCCCTTTTCTTTTGCAGCATTTGCAAGTATTTTGTCCCATTCTGTAGGTTGTCTTCATTTTTGTTTTATTGTTTTCATTGCTGTACGAAAGCTTGTAAATTTGATTAGGTCCCATGTGTTTACTTTTTGTTATATTTATTGCCTTGGAAGACTGACCTAAGAAAACATTTGTGTAGTTTATGTCAGAATGTTTTGCCTATGTTCTCTTCTACGAGTTTTATTGTGTCATGTCTTATGCTTAAATCTTTAAGCCATTTTGAGTTTATTTCTATACATGGTGTGAGGGTGTGTTCTAATTTCATTGATTTACATGCAACTGTTCCTAATTTCCCAGTACCGCTTGCTGAAGAGACTCTCTTCTTCCCATTTTCTTGCCTCTTTTTCCAAAAGCTGTTTTTGTCTTTTTAGGGCTGCACCCACAGCATATGAAGGTTCCCAGGCTAGGGGTTGAATTAGAACTGTGGCCGCCAGGCTACTCCACAGCCACAGCAACGGAGGATCTTAGCTGCAACTGCAACCTACATGCCAGATCCTTAACCCACTCATGGAGGCCAGGGATCAAACCTCCATTCCCATGGATACTAGTCAGATTCATTTTTGCTGAACCATGATGGGAACTCATCCAAAAGCTACTCTTGATAGTGGTTTATATTCAGTAATTATTACTTTTGTTGTCAGATGTAAGATAATTATTAATTGTAAGATAATTATTAATTGTAAATGTAAACCTTTCTGGTGTAAAAATTTTATATGTAGAGTTTATATTAATGTCTTAAATTAACATTTGGAATATAGATCTCTGCTTTGCATAAAATGTTGAAATATATTTTTTAGTAAAATTGAAAAAGTACTTTAATTTTGCATGATTTCAGAATCAGCTCATATTTATGAGTTTGTTGTAAAAATACCAGAAGTCACTAGGTTAATCTAATTAGAGTTTCAGAAAATTCATTAATTATAAACATGTTGAATAAAGGGGAATAGAAGAGGATTAATAACAGGGCTTTTAATAATTGTCATTTTCCTCTGGTATTTCATAAAGTGACAAGAAAGATAACTTTGTCTCCTGCTTGTGTAACCAGATGGGCAATGCTGCCTTTATTTCGATGATCGGCAGTAACTGGAGAGGGGCAGGTTTGGAAGTGTGGAATGATGAGTTCATTTTGGTCATGCAAAACATGAAGTACTTGGAGGCTTTCAGGAAGGAGCTCAAGTAGGCAGTTGAAGGCAGCGTTTTGCATTTGTGAGGAGACATTTCCTGACCACTGTTGTGATCATGAATTTTATTGTCAATGTGAAACCTATATTACATCTTCTTAAACTGTACTTAATCCAAAAATAAAGAGAAGTCATACTTCAGCCTAACATAATGTATCCATCCTGAGTATAACAAAATCCCCACCATCCTTTACCCTGAAGAGGATGTAAAGTTTTCCCTGAATGTTTACTCCCATTGACAAACAGAACATTGTGATAGAAAGTCAACATATGTATCATTCATGATAGACAAAATTATGACCTTGTTATCTTTTTTTTTTGGCTGCACCCACAGCATGCAGAGCTTCCCAGGCCAGGGATCAAACCCACACCACAGCAGTGACTGCCAGATCCTTGAAATTCTATGCCACCAGAGAACTCTGACCTTGTTGTTATTACCTCTATTTAGGGGTTATATATCATTTAAGGAGATGTTTATGGGTGCCAAGTTGATGTAGACTTGCAGTGGTGAATTTTGTGTGTCAAGATGGTCAGCCATGGTATCCAGATATTTGTTCTGCATGTTGTATGAAGGCATTATTTTTAGATGAGATTTGAATCCATAGCTTTGAGTAAAGTAGATTACCTTCAGTAAGGTGGTTATTAGCCTTATCCAATTCATTGAAGCCCTCAAGAGAAAAAGCAGACTCAATTTCTCCCTTCTGTTTTCTCTCTCCACACATATTCTCTGTAGCCTTTTCATTCTTTGTTTCTGGAGAATCCTAATACAATACTTTTCCTGTTGATGTGCAATGTCACTTCCATCCTCTATCATTTATGTGCCCTGTGTGTTTGGAGGAGCATGAATTCTGAGTTCCATTCCATCTAGCCAGTTTTAACTACTATGGCTAGATCATAAACCTCTTTTTGCAGAACTGCCATGACTGTTTTCACTTTTACAACTCCATCAGGATTAATAGCATTAGCTTGTCAAATTATGCTAAAATTCCTGGTGAGATTTTGATTAGAATGCCAGTGGATTTCTTCACTTGGAGAGGAAAGTCTCCCATTTCTTCCATCTGTTAACTTTCTGTCGTTGCAGGTCTCCTCAGATGGTTTGTAAACATTGACTGTGAGTTCCTCCTCAGGGTGGTTTTCCTGTTTGCCCCATGTATTCTTGGCTTGGGAAACATCTCTCGAGGTTTTAATGTTTTTTTTTTTCCTAAATGGGACCCATAGTGCTCTCAGTTTGCAAAATTTTAGGCTTTCACACTCATTTTTCAAGTTATTACAGTTTTAGAGAGGTATGAATTTGATATATCTGCTTAAGAATCCTTACCTTCCCATGGATGTTTCTCATTTTAGCTCAGACTTTAAAGGAGGGCAAGTTTCCTTGGTAGTTCCCTGAACCAGACTTATCTCAGAATCTGTGATGCACATACTCTCTGACTTCTGATTTCCTGAAGGTAGCTCAGCCTCAGGTTCCATTTTGTCTCCTGATTCCTAGAATCCTGGTTCTGTGTATGTGTCAAAACGATAGCTTCCTGCCTTTATTTACCCTCTTCAGAAAGCCCCAGATAGTTTCCATCATGGCTCAGCAGTTAGTGAACCTGGCTAGCATCCATGAGGACACAGGTTTGATCGCTGGACTTTCCCAGTGGGTTGGGATCTAGCATTGCTGATGAGCTATAGTGTAGGTCTCAGATGCAGATTGGATCTGGCGTTGCTGAGCTGTGGCATAGGCCAGCGGCTACATCTCCTATTGGACCCCTAGCCTGGAAACCTCCATTTGCCACGGTGTGGTCCTAAAAAGACAAAAAGACCAAAGGGAAAAAAAAAAAAAAGCCTCAGATACATTTATATATTATTTCCTGCATACTAGACTTCTTTATTTTTCCTTTGATATAATTGCTGAAGATATACTTACCTTTTTTATACTTATGATTTTCAGAAACAACATCAGTTCTTGGATTAATTATCAATTTCAAGGTTTTTTGAAGTGGTAACTTGGCATGGGTATTTAGAAGATGGCTGTGAAATGACCATGAAGACTACATAAACTCTCAGTTTTCTAGTAAAAGAATAATATGTTGTCTATCTGACTTCCATTTTTCTCACCTATGAAATAAAAGTAATGATATATTAAAAGTTATGAGGATTTTTTTAGATATCATTTATGGCATCTAACAAGTATTTTAGATTATATACTTAATAGTCAGGAAGCATTATACTCTTAGCTGTTCATGAAGGTGAGGAGAGAATAAGAATATTTAGAAATATGAAGGGAATGGGTAATTTTGCTGATGTTTTCAATCACGGAGCTCATTCTTAAGAGTATACTTGAGGTGGGAGATGTGAATCAATTAAGCTCCTGTAAACACAGAAAAAAAATAGTTTCTAAAGGCAGTTAATGTATTTTTTTCCTTATCCTCAACTGAGAAAACTGATTTGTTACAGTAACGAAAAAAAACAAAACTGCTGTGTCAGCAAATCTCTCTCGGAAGTTCAGATGTAATTTTGAACATGTGTAATATATTCTCTTTATATTTTTATAACCACGGAAAATGTTATTCCATTTATCAAAAAGCCAAGACTGAGCTTCTAAAGTTTTACCTTTAAGCATCAGTTACTTCTGAAAAGTGGAATATTGACAGACCTCATTACAAATAATTACTGAGATGATTAAATTAGGTATGTTCAGAATTTGATTGGGTGTACTATGCTTTATTTCCTTCAGTTTTTCTCATCTTCATCAATTACTATTTTATGAAAGCAAGAGTTTCTTTCCTCCTCCCTCTTTTCCTTTCCCTCTCTGTTGTCCTTTTGTTCTGTGTACATGTATAGATACACTTTATTCAGTGTATTTTTTACTTTTGATGCTCTAATGTGCTGAGTTTAAATCTTGCATCATTTTTTTTTTTCCTTTAAAAAGAAAAGCTTGTAGGAATTCACTTGTGGCTCAGTAAGCTAAGTATCTGTTGTCACTGCAGTGGCTCAGGTTGCTGCTGTGGTGCAGGGTTCAGTCCCTGGCCTAGGAACTTCTGCATGCTATACGTGTGACCAAAAAATACATACATAAGCATGCAAAACTACTGAACGCAACTTTAGCTATATAGTATAGTTGAGATATTCATAAGAAAATTAATTTCTGACATAAATTACAAATTATATTTTTAAAAATTTTCCTTGTGCTTTTGTTGTTTCTCTATTTCTGATGATTTATTTTTACACTTTTATCAAAGAATCTTTTCAGTTTCACCTTGAGAAATAACTGTTTTGTATCTGTTTGCCATCTTCTTAAAAACCAGATTTTGAACTATCCCATAAATTTGTAAAATGATAAGATATATTCGCTCTTTGCAGTGTTCAATTTTCAGTATGTATGAATAAAATCAATCTTGTGATACTGTGTTACCAACCTTTCTATGTTCTCTACAGTGTGCTTCATAGATCTAAAGTGGTAGAAATACGGGTTACTGGTACGTCTTCTGTTCCTAATGAAACAGAAGCCATGATTGTAATATCGTAAATCAGCATTATCATCCACATCTTAAGTAATTTTCATAGAAACTAAAGTCTGAGAATTGTGGTTCTCTATATCTTTTTTTAAAAATTTTTGACAATCTGTTATATAAACCCTAACACTTAAAAAAAAGAACAAGCAGCAGTAGTAGGCTCATTAGGTGTATTTTATTTAATCCACGATAATTTTATTGTGGTGTTGTTATTATGAATGGGACTGCTGAAGCAATTTATACATGATACTACTTTCAGTAAGTTGAAGGTTCGGTTCAGTTGCAGGTCATTTGGCTTTAGTGCCCTTGCTCTTAATCACCGTATGCATGGCTTTCATTTGAATAGAGGCATAAGACTATGAGTAAAATCATAGTGACCTCTACACTGTCAAAGTGTTCTTGACTTTAAAACAGGTAAGTAAGCTTGTGGTTACATATCTTCATTGTTAAGTGTGTACTTAAAATAACATAGCTGTCTTTGCTCTATTTTATACATTTCACTCTATGGCAGGTATTTATATCACAATGTCTGCTATTTTGTCATTTGCTTTTGGTTTATATTTGTTCAAGCTATATTTGGCCATTCTGATTTCACCCCCTCTTATGCCAGACAGGCTCTAACTCTGGTTTTCAGAAAAAAAAAAAAAAGTGCGTACTTGTGGGCATTTACATCTAGATCTAGAGATTGGATTGGTGGAGAAAATGGAAATATCTTTGTTTTCTGTGGAATTTTCCACAGTTTTTCCTTAGATATTTAGGTACAATTTGAATGTGTCCTCTTGCATCCAGTGATTGCCTAGTGACTTTTGTTAACAGTATTCTTGAAGCATTGCCTCTTTTTTTTTTTTTTTTTTTTTACACCTTTCTTGGCCACCCATGGCTATGGAGTTCCTGGCCAGCAATCAAATCCAAGCCATAGTGGTGACTCAGGCCACACCCATAGCAATCAATGCTGGATCTTCTAGCCCACTGCTTCGGGCTAGGGATCGAACCCATGCCCTGGTGCTATAGAGATGCTGTCAACCTGGTTGTGCCACAGCAGGAACTCCTCTTGAGTACTTTAATAGGAAAATGAGAGAGAATATATCAGAAATCACAAACAGTATTTCAAAATGTCATTAAACTGGTATAAAGTTAATTCAATTTTGTTATCTTTGAAAATAGAAAATACAACAGATTTAGAATTTGGGGGGATATATTTTACTAGGTAATGAATTTATCTCTAATTTTGAATGTAAGGAAGGGAATACTACTTCTGATTCTTAGTTAACATGGGCAATATATGAAAGGGGAAGTAAAGCAATCATAAGTGTAACCTTAGAGTAAAAGAAAAGCAGATTTCACTTCTAGGATGCAGCAGTATTTTCATCATCCCAGAAAAGTTAACCAAATTGACTGCTAAGGCTCCCTGTTTATATGCAGAACTCCTTAGCTGATGAAGAAGGATAAGATATCTTGTTACAAAGCCTTTTGAAGTATAGATGTTTGCACAGTGGGGGTGTGTTCTTTTTCCATAAAGACTTAGATAATGAAAAGAATAAATGCTTCATGGATTAATTTTCATCTGTACCACAGAAGGTCATGTATACATTTTCTCTTGCCTACCAGATAGAAATGACCTGGTTTTATTTTAGATGTACAACTTTCATGTTAGGCAGTGCATCGACACACAGATTTGAAATGTGAAATCAGAGTTTTAAACAGTTGACTCAAATCAACTTGCAAACTAAGAGCCAGTTGTTCTACCTGTGTATCTGGCTCTTTTTGGAAAAATGCTTCCTTTTCAGTATGTAAAGGCTTATCCCTGGGCCCCACCCATCCAATATCAGGAAGACCATCCTATAACTTAGCTTTTAGAAAAGCTATGAAATAATACACATGTTATTTCATAGCTTTTAATAATACACGTGTTATTTCATTAGGAAGCCATTTCTGTCAATCATATTCATTTTATTCAAGAATCCAGTTCTGTCATTGATGGGACACATGAAAAATGATTTTATTCCATAACACCACCTCAGCACTTCTCTAATTTTAACTATCTTCTGCACTTCTGTGAATTCTCGGACCACTAAATGAGTTGAAGAAATTGTCCCATATTTATAGTTGGTGTTATTTATACATAAAAGAACATGTTTTCTTTAGTACAGCTGCAAACTAATATTAATCTGCCATTGGGAAGCATGGTGAGCTCTCTGGGTAACAACAACATAACAAGTTAGATTGGGTCCTAGTCTTTTCACTCTGATGAAGTGAAGCTCTATTAAAAATAATGATACTGTGATAACACTAATTTGCCTGGTACTGCTGTCCCAAATCAGAGCTATAGCTAGAGGCAGCTGTGGGTATTTTATTGAAAGCTAGAGTAAATTGGGGCAGTTCCCCTACCAGCGTAAATTAGTCAGAACCTTGGAGACATAGGTATATTTTCGGAACGAAGTACTGAACTCTTTTTCTAAGAATTATGTCACCTTAATTCAGTAATTTGGTATGCCTCAGGGTTCGCATGTATTTTCGAGATACTGTAATGAAGCGTGTGAGTATTCATTTAAACACAGAAGTCCCCCAAGAATAAAAGGCATGCCTAATTCAGTGGAAATGCTATCATTCTCACAATGTTTCCAGGAGTAATGCAGGCTTGTACTAGCTACATTAGATAAGTTATTCGGAACATATGGGGACAAAATGGGTAAAATGTGCTAGAGAGATCATTGAAAATTAGGTCATCCTCAAATGAATTAATAAAAACTCATTGAGTTTACAAACTGAAAGACTACGCAGTGATTTAGTCCCCTGTGCTTTTTCCTTTTGGCCTCTGGCTTTGGTGGAACTATTACAGGCTTCATGTTCCCTGTATAGAGATTGAACCCCAAAGCCTCTGGCCAAGACAAGAATTACCAGACCCTTTTGATTGCCCCACCTGTCTCATTGTAACATCCCTTCCCTGACACCTTGCGCAACCTAGCCTGCTCCTTCCTGCTCCCCACTGGGAAGGTATGTGGCCCACTCCTCACCCTGCCTCTGTATCGCCTATTCCCCATGCAGATGAAGCATCCTGACCAAAATCAATCAGAGGATCAAAATGCATGCCTATGCAGAAATCAGTCAATGCCCAGCCCTTATCCACAGTGCAGGGGGCTTGGGCAGGATAAATTAGTGGGCCTGGGGCAGGAGAAATCAGATCCCCAATCAAGTCCGCAGCATGGGAAACCCAATTGTAAAGGGGGTGGGGGCAGTCCCTGTTCTCAGGGCAGCCTGCTCTGAGGCCGTGAATGAATTTTGATGTACATTTTATTCCCCCGAACTTGATTTGACTGGATTATAGTTTCCAAGACAAACCACAAAGGCTGCTCTTTCATTTTAGCAGACACCCAAAGCTTCAATTCTTTGCTGCATGTGGGCAAGTACCGAAAGGAGTAACACAGAGACCTGTAACAGAACCACCTCACTATTTCAGTGTCTTTAAACCCTATGTTTTTAGTGACCCAATTTCAATATTATGCATAAAACTGGGATTTTGCATGTTGGGATAATTTTCTTTTTGTCTCATATACTGGTCTGAGATGTCATTAAATTATTGTATAATGTTAAAAATCAGAAAAAAAAAGATTCTATTGATAAGGAATACCAGCTTTTTTTTTTTTAAACTAGTTTAATAAAAAATAATGCCAGACAGGTTTTTAAAGACTCTACCAACTTTTTGCTTAAGCCACCTTTGTTCTTTATTAACTGCTTCAATCTAGGAAATGCTTCCTTTTACCCTCCACATGACCCACACACAACTCCACGTTTTACTATAAATTGTGTGTAATTTTGTATTTTTCTTTTTATTGAATTTTAAGCAAAATTGTGGCGTAATCAAAGAGCACAAGTTTTGGTGTTAAGTGACTCTATACTGAAACTAGTCTTTTTTGTGGTGTAAAACATTATCTTAAACTTTGTGAAGCTTATTTTCTCCTTTCAGATATGGACATTATATACATGTGCTGAGGGAACTAGGTTAAAATGATTTTATTAGTATACACTTTAAAGCTAAGCCTAAAAAATAAGGTTCTTCGAATTGTGGGAAAGAGCATTTTTAATGAGAAAACAATTTTGTCCCATTTTCATTATTTCTATTTATATTAAGAAATCCATGTTCCTACTTTAATAAACCATGCATATGTTCCTCTCATCAACCTACTAAAAATACTTTGATTAGAATTTTAATTTTATTAAATTTTGGCTTCACCTGCTGCATGCATAAGTTTCCAGGCCAGGTATTAAACCTGCGCCACAGCTGTAACCAGAGGCACAAGCAGTGACAATGCCGGATCTTTAACTTACTGCTCCACACAGAAACTCTGGACTAGAATTTTAAATTTAATATTATCAAATAGATGTTAAATTGTGCTTTTGAAACTCTGTTTGAGATGATTTAACTTTTATATCTTAGAAAATAAATATGAAAAAGCATCATTTTGTGGAGAAAATCAGTCACATTTACAACATCAAGGATCTGCATCAATAGCAAAGTGATCCCTGACAGTCTGACATTTATGTTATAAAGAAATGTATAATTCTGCTGGCAGTAATCTCAAGATTATGCCCATATGATATAAATATTTAAGTAGTTAAAAAGGTAGGATAAAAGCTTGATATTTTGTTTTCTACTTACAGAACTAGATGGTTGATTAATTTTCACTAATATCACTGCAGTTTGTGACACAGAGACACAGCCCATGTTAGGCCAGGAAAGAAACCATCAGAAGAGTTATACTTGAAATTTTCTCATCATTTTCATATGTTAGTAGAGTTCCTAATAGCCCAACCTGGAAAAAAAAAATGAAAAACAAATTAAATGAAGTAGTATTGGATTTTAACCCCAAATATAAAATAAAGATCCATGAGTTCATACTGATACGAATAATTATTTGAAAAATAAATAAGGGAGAATAGACAAATCTCCTATGAAGAGTAATTCTCAATCATTTACGAAGATACTCTGACATGAAGGAGATAGAGCATGAATTCCCTCTCCTTAAGCACAGGTTGCATGTATGAATTTTCTTCCAAAGAGTACAGTATGGAAGAGGCAGACCAGAGAAACTTTATAGTGGCATAGCAATGCAAACACGGCTTTAGCAACACCATCGTGGGCAATGTCAACAGTGCAATTCATGTGGTAGTATTTCATGTGGTAGTGTGAAATAAAAACACTGCAAAATACAGTTTTACCCTCTGGGGTCTCCCTCCAAAACACTCATGTTTAGTCAGGCAGAAGAGAAAAAATCAGACAAATCCAAGTTGAGGGTCTTTCCACAAAATACCTGACCAGTATCCCTCTAAAGTGGCAAAATCACCTATAACAAGGAAAATTTGAGAAACTGCCATAGCCAAGAGGAGCCCAAAGAGATATGATGACCAAGTGTCATGTGGTAACTTGAACAGAGTCGTAAGATAGTAAAAGGACATAGATAAAATCTAAAAAAGCCTCAATAACAATGGACCTTAATGATAATATATTGATATTTGTTCATTAATTTTAGCAAATGTGTCATGTGGTATGAAATGATAATAGAGGAAATTGGGTTTGGGGTATATGGGAACTATAAAATCCTTGGATTTTTCTGTTTAATGAAAAAAATGTTCTGCAGTAAAAAGTGAATTTTAAAAAACTTAGCCTAACCTTTTTCCTCAGTGCATATTAACAGTTTAACAGTCTGAGCAGGTAAATATGTGGGTGCTTTTCTTAGTAATATGCTATAATTAAAATTTGAAGTAATATGCAACCTTGTCTTCAGTTTATTTTTTTTATACATACCTAAAATGTGGTCAGTTGACTTAATTACTATTAGAAGTTGAACCAGGAGTTCCCATCGTGATGCAGTGCTTAACAAATCTGACTAGGAACCATGCGGTTTCAGGTTCGATCCCTGGCCTTACTCAGTGGGTAGGGATCTGGCGTTGCCATGAGCTGTGGTGTAGGTCGCAGACACAGGCTCAGATCCCGCGTTGCTGTGGCTCTGGCGTAGGCTGGCAGCTACAGCTCTGATTGGACCCCTAGCCTGGGAACCTCCATATGCCGTGGAAGCGGGCCTAGAAAAGGCAAAAAGAAAAAAAAAAAAGAAGTTGATCCAGCTCTTCCGCAGTGCTAAATTCATTTCCCTTCAAGGAAAGGTTTTAAGAGGAGCTCCTTAACAGTATCATTTCACCAAGTTTGTAGTTCATATGTAAGTTTATCTTTCTTGCATGTGTCAAAGCATTAGGTGAAAAAGAAGAAAATACTGGGACATGTGTTGCATATCACCTGTGATGAGACAACATCCTGTCCACCTGAAGAAAGGCAGTGATTAAAAGACAGATGATTCTGAGGAAATTAAATTGGGTCATTCCTGTAATAAATGTTAGCCAGCACCTAAAAGACTTCTTCTGGGTATTCTGCTTTTTCAGAAGAGCAACCTAACTATAAATATCTATTTCAGATATTTCCCATAAGAAATATGTATATATCAATTAAGTCAGCACATTAATTGGATGCCTTCTGTATGCCAGGCAGTTCTAGCACTAGGGATGCATCAGTGAGATGAACACATGAAAAGCATTGCCTTTGTGACTTATATCACTGTTTTTTATTTGGGTTTTTTAAAATTTTTATTTATTTTTTCTTTTTAGGGCCACAACTATGGCATATGGAAGTTTCTGAGCTAGGGGTCAAATCAAGGCTTCAACTGCAGGCCTACACCACAGAAACACTAGATCTGAGCTGCATCTGTGACCTATGCCACGAGCTTGCAGCTACACTGGATCTTTAATCCACTGAGGGAGGCCAGGGTTTGAACTCACATCCTCATGGAGACAATGTTGGGTCTTGTTGAGCCACAATAGGAACTCCTATTTTGGAGAATTTTATATCTGGCTTTTAAAATTAGGAAGTTAGGGGAAACAGTAGCACATTTAGGTTTCTTTTGAGTTTTACCACAAAGGGAAATAAGTAATCAAAACATTTTCCTCTAGAATGTAATGTGTAGAGGAATATAATATTAAGTTTTAGAAACAAAAAGTAGCAACAGGTTTGTTCCATGATTTGTAGAGTAGCGAAACAAAAAAAATTTGTTTTTCTTTTTTTGCTGCCTGCTGGCATATGGAGGTCCCGAGTCAGGGATCAGATCTGAGCCACAGTTGTGACCTAAGCCACAGCTGTGGCACTGCTGGATCCTTAATCCACTGTGCCAGATGAGAGATTGAACCTGCATTCCGGCACTCCCAAGATGCTGCTGATCCCATTGTGACACAGCAGGAACTCCGAAAAAAATTTTTGTAAAGAGAAAACATTTTTGCCTTATCCCTCTTTTTTTTTTTTTCCCTTCAGATTTGGTAACATTCTTCATTTTTTAAAAAAGTTCTTTTGACAAATATTTATTGAATATCAATATCACATAAGTTTGTGCACTGGACACTAGGAATAAAAAAACTAATGTAATTATTTCTACATCAGAAATTTATGAACTAAATATATTCTATTTTAGATTAAAATGCAATAAATGTTAGTAACTATAAAGTGTATCTTAAATATTTTGGGGACCAAGGAAAAGAGGAAAGATGAAGTTCAATATATCACATGTCTAAAATTTGTGAGTTACAATTAACTTAACAAACGTAAATTGTAAACTTCCATGCCTTTACCTCAACGAGTATAACTTCAAAACAAGAAGTTGAAAAATATGTTGCTATGTAACTAACTCCCACTAACTCCCTAACTCCCACTGCATATGAACTTTATTTGGAAATAGGGTCTTTGTAGGTTTAGTCAAGGTACATTGAGGTCATTAGTGTGGTTCTTGATCCAAATTATTGGTATACAAGAAGAGGGAAATTTGGACACAGATACACAAAGGAAACACCATGCAAAGAAATAGTGACACACAGACATAGAAGATGGCCATGCGAGAATGGGAACCAAGTAATGACTGGAGTTATGCTGTTTGCAAGTCAAGGAACACCTGAAGCTACCTGAATTAGAGGAGACCAGGGAAGATCTATCCCCCAGGGACTTTGGAGGGAGCATACCCTGCTGACAACTTGATTTCATACTTCTAGACTCCAGAACTGTGAGAATAAATTTCTGTTGTTTTAAGCCATCTAGTTTGTAGTTATTTGTAAGAGCAGCTCTTGGAGCTTATTGAATATGTGTATTACTGTCATTTTTGTTAAATGACAAAAATTTAGCAACATATCAAATACAATTGAATATAGTCATTATTGTACAAACTCAGCTGTTGATAGGTAGGCAGTATTTGGGTGAGAAGGAATAAAAATTTAATAGTTCAAAAGTTAATATATATTTTTCCAGTTACATATTATTATAGATTGTTCTTGTCATGAAATTTATTTTTCCTGCCTTTACTTTCACAAAAATCACTTTATATATTTATAATCAACATTTTACTTGATTTGTATTTTTTTTTTCCTTTTTCTAGAGCCACTCCTGCGGCATATGGAGTTTCCCAGGCTAGGGGTCTAATCAGAGCTGTAGCCACCAGCCTACACCAGAGCCACAACAACGCGGGATCTGAGCCATGTCTGCGACCTACACCACAGCTCATGGCAATGCCAGATCCTTACCCCACTGAGCAAGGCCAAGGATCGAACCCGTAACCTCATGGTTCCTAGTCAGATTCATTAACCACTGCGCCACGACGGGAACTCCTTGATTTGTACTCTTTTGGCAATAATTATTGCCATATAATTTAAAAATGATAAAAGTATATAAACATAAATATTAGAGATAAAATTATTGTTTTCCAAAAACATAATATTTGAAAGAACAATGGTATTAAAATTTAAGCAAAATGGATATAATTAATGACTTTCAAAATTTAAATCAGAATTATCTAGATAAGTCTAATTTCTGGAAGAAATAAATTTAATGAAACATTTTTATAAAAATATTTATTTTTCATTCTAGTAATTCTAACATTCATGGTGGTCCTAGTACATTCATGTAAAGAATCACTTTTGAGATAGTAGTGTCATTATGCATGAATGTGAAAATGAGAGGTTCAGCATATTTGAAGAAAAACTTAATTTTACTTTCAGATTGGTATTTGACTTGTTTTTGAACCATCCAGATGATAGCATCCAACAGAAACTCAGTGTATGTACATCAAAGGAATGCTTGGACTGTGTGTCAGATGACCTGGCAAATGGATTCACAGAAGGAGTCAAGGACTATGCATTAGTTTCCTTTTTACACTGTCTTTTAAAATAATGATTACTTGGAGTTCCCATCGTGGTGCAGTGGAAACGAATCTGACTAGGAACCATGAGGTTGCGGGTTCGATCCCTGGCTTCACTCAGCAGGTCAAGGATCTAGCGTTGCTGTGAACTGTGGTGTAGGTCTCAGACGTGGCTCGGATCTGGCATTAAGCTGGCAGCTACATCTCCGATTCGACCTCCATCCGGGGAACCTCCACATGCTGCAGGTGCTGCCCTAAAAGGACAAAAAGACAAAAATAAAATAAACATAAAATAAAATAAATGATTATCTGTTTCTTTCTTGTAATTTTCAGAATATGGTAGAAATTATTAACAATTCACCAACTTTGATCCTCTGCACATTTTAATGGCATTTCTTAGCATTTTAAAATTTGGTTTTCTTCACTTTTATCTTGGGAAGAACCAATAAATTTTGAAAGAGCTTACCTTAAATTAGAAAAAAATCTCATCATGTCTCAGCAGAAATGAATCCAGTTACTATCCATGAGGATGCAGCTTCGATCCCTCGTCTCCCTCAGTGGGTCAAGGATCCAGGGTTGCCATGAGTTGTGGTGTAGGTCACAGTTGCGACTCAGATCTGGCACTGCTGTGGCTGTGGAGTAGGCTGGCAGCTGTACCTCCAAATTGACCCCTGGCCTGGGAACTTCCATATGCCATGGTTGTGGCCCTGAAAACAGTCAGAAAATTGTAAACCAGCTATAATGGAAACAGAAAAAAATCATTAAATAAAAAAAAAAATAGAAAAAATATCATTGTGGTATAGAAAAATTATAGAAATATACCATATAGGAAACTTCAAATATTTCTGTCCTTTAAACAAGGATTTCTAAATAATATCTATGATAATTCAGATAAGAGGATTGCTTTTTAGAAGTCCACTATACTATCCATTGTGCAATTGAGCCACCCAAGGATTACTTTTTAAAGCAAATGTTTAATCTATCATAAGAAACTAATTGAAAGTAAGGTAAATTTTATATGGGTATTTTACAATGTACACAGTTTTACAGTGCAGCATTGTAATAAATATGCATCATATACAAAAGAAAAAACTCTATTGGTTGATTAAAAGCTTTTGCACAGCAAGGGATACCAAAAAAAAAAAAGACACCATATGAATAGGGAGAAAATAATTGCAAATAATTCAACTGACAAGGGCTTAATCTCTAAAATATACAACTTATACAACTCAAAACAACAAAAAACAACCCAAATGAAAAATTGGCAGAAGACCTAAATAGACATTCCTCCAAAGAAGACATATAGGTAGCCAATAGGCACATGAAAGAAAAAAAAAAGCTCAACATCACTAATTATTAGAGAAATGCAAATCAAATCTAATGAAGTAACATCTAACACTGGTCAGAATAGCCATCATTACCAGTTAACAAATGCTGGAGAAGGTCTGGAGAAAAGGAAACACTCCTACACTGTTTCTGAGAGAATAAATTGGTATAACCACTGTGGAAAATAGTATGGAGGTTCCTCAGAAAATTTAAATATAGAACTGCTATATGATCCAGCTATCCTACTCCTGGGCCCATATCTGGACAAAACTGTAATTCAAAAATATTCATGTATACCTATGTTCATAGCTGCGCTAGTCACAATAGCCAATGGAATCAACCTAAATGTCCATCCACAAAGGAATGGAAAAAGAAGATGCGATGTGTGTCCACACATACACAATGGAATATTACTCAGCCATAAAAAGAATGAAATAATGCCATTTGCAGTAACACGGATGGACCTAGAGATTATCATACTAAGGGAAGTAAGTCAGAGAAAGATATCATATGATACCACTTTTATGTAGAATCTAATAAAAGTGAAACGAACTTAAACTGACACATTTGAAATCAAACTTATGGTCACCAAAAGGGAATCCGTGGGGAGGAGAGATAAATTAGAAGGCTAGGATTATGATATATGCACTATTGTATGTAAATTATATGACTAACAAGGACCTACTACAAAGCACAGAGAAATCTATTCAATGTTCTGAAATAACCTAAATGGGAAAAAAAGACTGGATATATGTATATGTGCATATACCTGAAGCTAATACAACATAAGTCAACTATGCTCCAGTACAATTAAAATAAAGATGGTTGGAGGAAAAGGGCAATGACTAAGAAAAAAAAAAACCTGTCATTCAACTTTTTTCTCTTTCAGATCAACAAATAGTGGGCAGTGATGCCAAATCTTTAATTTTTAGGTCTCCAATGGCCCTGTTTACACATTTCAAGTTGTATACCAAGCTTCTATAATGCAGAAGGAATTTCCATTGTTATCCCTAGTGCACTTGTGATAAGTCTCTTGAAATTATTTTCCCAGTTGCAGTTTTTATTTTGCTCTCAAATGAATTCTGAGGGTTTCAGATATAAAAAAACAGCAGCAGTAACTGCTCTATAGCCTGAAATATATTCTAAATCTAGATAGAATTAGATAGATTAAAATAGATGTACCTATGTAGATAAACATATTATGGCATGGCCATGAATAGTTTTCTGAAATATTGTGGCACCTTGTTGATTTAATTTAATAAAGCAATTGATGCTATTAACTTTGACACTATTATAGATTTTCCTGTGTATATAATGGCAATGCATTCTTATCTTAGGAGAATGTGTTTGGCTAATGGTAGAGGAGAATGGATAAGTCAGTCTGACATGGTGTGTGTCTAAAATTGTGAACAGGCACCTGGAGAAATAATATTGTTTATGATGAAATGCAAAAAATCTTTCCATTATATTTACTGCAGCTACATATAACACCTGCCACATAGTTCTTTAATTCCTATTCTTAAAGTTATAATGATTCCAAGAATTGATTTTGTTGAGCAGTTTGTTTATGGAAGTGGTGGTGTCTGCCAAATTAAACCATTTCTAAGAAGAGTGCTCATTTATCTTCCTTGGATTTCAACCAAACACATTTCAGAGATAATGACATAATGTATCTACAAAAGTTTAACTTGACTGGCATAAGGTTTAAGTAGAAATATTCCATTTATATCTATATTCATACCAAATCCATATCTACTAGGCATGATGCCCATTTAAAGACTCTTATGCCTTAGGATAGTGGGTCTCAACTTTGTCTGCATACTGGAATCATTTAGAGAGCTTAGAAAGATACTAATATCTGGGTTCCAACATCAGAAATTCAAACTTAATCGGGCATGGGCATTGGCTCATGGGTATTGAAATTTTTAAAAGCTTTCTTAGTGATTCTAATGCTTAGTGAAATAGTAGAATTACCGTCTTAGGGGCTTAATAAGCTTTGGGTGAGAAAGGTAATATCTCCTATTTTATGAAATTTCAAAGAATTTCAGTTATCTGAAATGACTGCATCTAAACATAAATTGCTACCTTCTTTGAACATGTCTTAAAACAGCTAATTTGATTATATAATTTAGTTATTACAAATATAAATGTAATACTTACAATTATTACAAATTATATTGTATGATTTAGTTATTACAAATCCAAAGTTAAATATGATTTAAAACAAATATTTTATTTTAGCTCCTAATCCATAAAGCTGTTATGTTAATGTTGTACTTCTTTATAATATATTCTTTGTAGTACTGCTCTTAATGAATCGTATTTATCAATGTACATTGGAATTCAGTGATGTACTGGTAAATATCTAACAAGATCTTTGAGGAAAAAGTGGCCCCAATTTGTAGTATTTTCTGTTTTTGGTTTTTTTTTTTTTTGGTCTTTTTGCCTTTTCTAGAGCCACTCCCACAGCATATGGAGATTCCCAGGCTAGGGGTCTAATTGGAGCTGTAGCCGCCAGACTACGCCACAGCAACACTGGGTCCTTAACCCACTGAGCAAGGCCAGGGATCAAACCTGCAACCTCAGGGTTCCTTGTCGGATTCGTTAACCACTGAGCCACAATGGAAACTCCTATGTGGTTCTTTTTGATATTTTCCAGTTCTTTGAAGTTCTTACTGTGTATTTTCTGATTTCCATGGTGTATTTACAGTGTAGCCACTTTCAAGCAGTAATGTGATGTCAGCCAGCTCCCAACATTTCTGAAAATTTAATAGCTTTTGCACCTTGGGGCTGGCTCCAGTGTACCACCCACAACAATCACTTGTGTTATGTCTAGACTTTTGTAAAACACTGAATACTTTTACATAAATGTCAATTAATCCTCAAATGCACACAATGATAGATTAGCAATGCAATTAGTTCCAATTCAAAGGATAGGAATAAGAGGCTTAAAGATTTAAGCTTTGCAAGTCAAGTCAGATAGCAACCATAAACATATAATTTTGAATACCTACTATGAATCAGGTTCTGTCCTTCCAGTTGTAGATTCATGACAGTATCTTGACCCTCAAAGAGCCCATATTCTACATGAGAAGACAGAAAATGGTAAAATCAATATATAGGATAAGTTTACTGGTTAATATAAACTACAAGGAAAATAAGGTCAATGATATAGCAGAGATTGGTGCAGGAATTTATTTCAGTTGGACTATGAAAGAGCTTTCTAAGGAGGTGTCACTTGAATTAAGTAGTACATGAGGTATACAAGGTAATGAGGCTCTGAGGGAGTGTTCAAAGGAAAAGGAACAATTGAAAATGTGCAATGAGTATTAACCAAGAGGTTTCTGAGGTACAACTAAGAAGGATTGTAGCAGGTGTCTAGTAACACAGTGTAGGTGAGAAGGTGGCGGGGGGTTGTTGGGAGACAGGCTTTATAATGGGTCCTGTAGTTTGGATTTTATTCTACCTGTAACGGAAAGCCACTGGAGGCCTTAGGTCTGTAATGAGGTGATATGAAGCTTGGTTCAAATGGTAACTCCATCTGTTCTGACAAAGGAATGAGTTGGGGCTAGGAGAGCAGGTAGAAGGCTCTTGCCATAATTCAGGGATTGATGATGGCTTTGACTAGTGCAGAGTACCCCTGGGTGATGAAAAGAACTATCAGTCCTCTTAGCCTTCAGGTGCAGTTGGAAGATCTTGGTATCTCTTGTCTCCAGTGTCCTAAAGCTTCAGCTGTGGATAGCCTTGTCCTTTTACTTCAGAGGTGATAAAAGTAGAGTCAGCCTCACTGTGCCAGGGCATAAAAGGAGAAGCACTAGGAGGTGGTTGGCAGTGCATATGGTAAGATGAGATTTTGGATAGGATTTGAAAGTAGAAATATTTGTATTTGCTGATCATTTCACTATAGAACGTAAAAGGGAAGGAATTGAGGACTGAATCAAATAGAAACAGATGACACACTCAAAAGTGACAGACTATTTACAAAACTATAAAAAATTTAAAATGATACCAAAAATAGTGAATTACCCTGCAACTCTCAATAGCAAGAAGCTAACCCACCTTACCTCTAAAAGTGAAACACAGTAATGGTTTTCACTTAAAATACTATTTAGGGAAGTTGGACAAAGTTCCAAATGGAAATATGTCAAACCAAAAATGCTTTGGATCTGATAGCTGAGGGGGGAAAAAAGCCATTTTTTCTTTTTCCTCTTCTCTTTAGTAGGGATAGATCCTTTGGCACAATAAGACATCCAGGTGTATATAGGAAAAGTAATCCATATTAGCAAGAGAAGATGTCCTTGTAGATGCTCCACCCTCAAGTGTCTCAAAGGCACATGTGCACTGCTAGAAAGTACCTTAAATATCTGTTCTTCCCATCGCAAGAATGGCTTGAAGTTTCCGCATTGTGAAAACCTTTAATTTCTTCTTAAAGCAGCATTTGGACTTTGTTTGCTAATAACCCAATCCAAGGCCTTGCCAAATCATGATATTTTAATCTCTTTTCTGGCCTTGATATTCTTTTCATTTCTCAGACCACTAATGTAACTGTTTCCTTCACCATAGCTTTCTCTCTTAAAAAGAGGTTTAGGTTAAGAGGCTAAGCTAATCTTAAGTTACAGCCTGTTTGGAGATCAGTGGATTCCTCACTGTAATGAATATTTATCATGATGTTTTTTTCAGTCCAGGGGTTACAGTAGAAAGACTGTATTCTGATTCTCTCATTAACTTTATATGTATTTCACATCTTTCAATTTGTGATTGAACTAACTTTCACTGAACTAAATTTAGCTGTCTGTATATCAGTATAACAGCTCAAATATTTCAAACAAAGTATTTGAGATTTCTGTATGTATGTTTTTGGTTTATTGATGCTCAAGAAGATAGATCAGTATAGTCAGGTCAATACTACACCATTTCTACATGCATACACATATTAGTAACTAAAGGGATGTTATGTCAGACATTAAGAAAAATCCAAATGTTGGAATTGCAGGTTTGCAAGTGTTAGCATGAAATGAGATTGATTTCACAGATGAGTGGAAGAGAGAGAGAGCAAGATAGAAGAAAGAGAAAGAAAAAGAGAGGGAGAAAGTTTTTGAATTAGTGTTATTACCTTCAGAATGGAAATGGCAATAATAATCCAAATCTGAATGAGTGTATCTGAAGCTCCTAGGTTCATTATATGGTCAAAAATGCCTAAAACTTTACTTTTTCTTGTGTACTAAGTGTCACTGACTGTGGAGTCAAGGTTTATGGTAGTTTGATTGTTATGGGTGCTATATGGATGGTTCTGAGTTTAGGATATTAACATTGTCATACCAGAGATTGGCATATGTATATAATAGCCTTAGGCCTTTGCTATAAACATATATTCAAAGTCAATTGGATAGGCTAGTTACAAAATAAATTTGTAGTACCCAGTTTTGCTTTTTAAATGTTAATTTTGAGATGGCTGGCTTAATCAATTTAATTAATTTTTCTTAGACCCTTTTATGTTAATTCTGATTATATTCATCTGTTATATCAGCTTTCTTTAGACTGTCTGACAAAAATAAGAAAGCAGACATAAAAGTTGGACAGTTAAATTGCTAAGAAATTAAAATATTGCTTGTAATGTTGATTATTATTTGTTAAGATAAACCCATTGCAAAAAGCCTCAGGGTACATGCCAATTAAATATTTTTAAGCTGTAAAAATAAAAATAGCTGTAGCATGAGAATTTTAATTATCAATTGCTGTCTCTTGGCCTCAAAATAAAATGCCCCAAGGTCATAAAACTAATGTCTCTGTAGAGTAAGTAGACAGGTAGTCAACAGCACTTATTGATTTTTCCTTCTGGGTAGAAGCTGAAGCCATGAACCTGGTGGCTTTTGATTCCCAAAAATATGATTTTTAGTTCCTAAACCTTATGTGGAAGGGATGTTTGAGAATCGAACATGAGCAATAACACACATCACTGAGAAATGTGGCATGTTCCTGTACAGACAGGCTACGTTTTCCTTCCCACTGAATCTTAAAATTTTATTTATTTATTTACCTGCTTGAATGACATCTGGTACCACTAAGAACACATATCTGCACAATTCTATTTAGTAATTATTTACCAAAAAAGACTGGTCAAACACAGTTGCTAAAATTGTACCCCTTTTAACTGTACACACGGGACTAATGCCTTCTGTTTTCTCTGCATGGCCTAGCACCTTACATAGTGTTTGAGTTAGTTCCTAAGAAGGGAGCAAGAAAGATCCTGATTCCAACTAATTTAAGCAAAAATCAGTTTTAAAAAATGTGAAATGTATATTGGAGGTACACCTCTCACTGTATCAAAGGAAGTCTAAAAACTAGGCTTTGGGTAGGAAAAACACCAAGTGAACTCATTAGTCTGAGCAGCTGAACTGAGTGACTCTTATTCAGGGCACTGACATCATAATTAACTAGAATTATTTATTCACAACATTATGGCCTTGTATTAGGCCATATAAGACTTTCATGCCCAGGGCTATAGTTTGATTAGCATAGTTCTACACACAGCAGACATTTAATTGAGGGCAGGGCTTTGGAGCAGATCTGCTGCCATTCCCACAAGAACCATGTGCAGTGGCAGACTGGTAGTGCAAACCTCACCAGGCAAAATGAAAGAGAAGTGCTTGCTACTACAAAATAATAGAATAAAAAAATTTAGGTATTTCCAACATATATCATTTTTTTCATTTTTAAAAGTTTTATTTAAGTATAGTTGATTTACTATGCTGTGATAATTTCAGCTGTACAACAAAGTGATTCAGTTATACATATACACACACATCCATTTTCTTTCAGATTGTTTTTTCTACATAGATTATCACAGAATATTGGGTAGAGTGCCCTGTGCTGTGTATCGTTTTTCCTCAATATTTGCTTTCCACTAAAAGCTGGAGTGAACTATGACATTTCTCTCAAAAGAAAAAATGGGCATTTCCTACAAGCTGCCTTCCCATATAGAACGTTTTAGAAGTGTGGTTTATAGGAGTAGAAAAAATAAAAATACTGAACCAGTTTCATCCTTGCTTCTAGATAAGTATGGATCATCCTTAATGTTAAACTATGTTTACATTATGTTAAACTGATATTTGTGTGTTTATCAAAATTTTAGTTTAAGCCCGGGAAACAGCGACCGAACTTCCTCTTCTTTGTAGGCCTAGAGCTGGACTATATTTCCTGGCCTCCCTTGCAGTTGGGTGGGCCATGTGACTACATCTTAGTCAGTGGAACTTGAGTAGAAGTGGTGTGAACCACTTCCAGACTGGCTTGTTTAAACCCTCATAGATATCCAGTCATCTGTGCTCTTCCCTCTGCTGACAACAATGAAGACAAGTCACAAAGCAATTTTGGAAACTACATATTGAAGGTGGTAGACCTGCCCACCACCAGGATCCTTTAGTGACTGGATTGAGCAACAGACAGTTCTACTGCCACCTACTTGGGTTAATATGTGAACAAGTAGCTCTGAGTATTCTTGTCCCTTTATCTGTTTTTAAATATATTTGTTTCACCAGCAACAGTTAACCTACTTAATAGTCTTCACAGAATTTATAGAATTTATTGTGTGGAAAAAAAAAGTAAACTTTTTTGTCTAAACATGTATTTTACTGTCATTATACTTCTGAAAGTAAGAACCTTGTGAGTTATGGACTAACCTCAATGAAACTGACCAATCGCCATGCTATAGTGCCCAGCCAGTGCTTCCTATAGGAGGCTTCCTAAATGAGGCTCATACTTGTGAGAATGATGTATTACATATAAGAGGAGGGGTCAATTTTTTATGAGCTCCTTTTATTTGACAAGTTTCCAGAACCTATTCTGTAAGTCAGCAGCATCTCTCCACCAAAGTTAGATTTAATTGTTTCCTAAGTATCATTCCTTCATGAGGTTGAATGAGAGAATAAAGGGAAGGGACCTTAGAATTACTGCTTTGATAAAAGCAGTATCATAAAGGGTAAATATACCACTTCTTACATTCCTTCTTCTTCCTGCCTCCACCCCTACCCCAATAGGTGCTGATAACAAAAGATCAGGCCACACATTAAACCTGGGAGAATGATACAGGAGTTTGCACATGAATTTTTGAAAACCAGGCTGAAATATTATTTATGTTAATATTTAAATCTATATAATGTTCCTAAATAGTCATATTTCATTATTTTATTTGAAGAGTTAATTTTATTGAGTGAGGTATTTTGAGGGAAAAAAATATATCCACCTTTTTCTATCTCTTGTCTTCTCTGGGATAAAACAAGAATTTTTTTCTTTTTTTTTTTTGGCCATGCCCAAGGCATGTGGAAGTTCCTAGGCCAGGCATCAAATCCACACCCTTGAGCCGCTGCAGTGACAATGCCAAATCCTTAACCAGCTATGCCACTTGGGAACTTCTAAGACAAGAGTTTGTTTGTTTCTTTTTTGGCTGCACCCATGGTATGTGGAAGTTCCTGGGGCAGAAATCAAATCACAACTGGAGCTGTGACCGACACCATAGCTGCAGCAATGCCAGATCCTTAGCCCCTGCCCTGGGCTGGGGATCGAACTGATGCCTCTACAGAGATAAGACAGATCATTAACCCACTGACCACAGCAGGAACTCCTAGGTTATTTTTAACATCAAAAGTGGAGAAGGTATTTGAGGCAGAATGCTTCATCTGCATCCCCTGAAGCACAGGAATTTGTTCCAAGTTGGGGACTGGAACAGGATTTCCTAATAACCAGCAATGGTTCAGTACAGAGATGCTCACACATAGTAGGAAGTTAAAAGATTGTCTCCTGCCTGGTCAGAGGTATATAAAAAGGTGTGCCTTCTCACCCCTTGTCAAATTCATCTCATAATTTGTGAAAAGGGAAAAAACTCATACTATAGAGTATAAGGCACCACAGGAAGGAATTACAAATAGGGCTCAGGAATTAGGTTCCTCATACTGAAACAGAATTATTGGAGTTGGCAGACAGCAACCTTAACAACACGATAATGTGAGCCCTCGAGGAACACCAATTAAGTTATTAAAATCATGATATTAACATTGTGAAAACTGATTTAAGCATTTGGAAGATTGGGTCATCAGTATTCAGCAGCAAGTTAGTGGCTTGGCAGATCATGTGAAATTAATAGCTCAGAACCCACAGAACAAAATGAGAAGGCATGTAATAGAAACAAGAAGGTTTTAGGATAGTTGCCAGGGATATAATAGGAAAATAATACATGTTTTAGAGAAAGAAAAATAATAGATAATATAGAAGAAATGATTAGTAAATCAAGGGGGACAATTTATCTGATCCAAAGAAAGATTTAAAAATCTCATGTCCCAGGCAGGACTATTTTAAAAAATGTCTTTTTCAGTCTAGTGAATATCTTGAATTCCAATCATAAAGACAATAATCCAAAGCTTTCAGTAAATACAAGTTACTTATATAAGAATAAATATCAGATTAGCAACAGTCTCTCATGTAGAAGTCAGTAGGACAAAGAGAAAAACACTTGATCCAAAAAATATTATACTCACAGTGATGTAATGTTTCTTTTAGGACAAAATAAAAATATTTTAGGATAAGAAATTACTTTGTAGGATATATAAATGCCATATTCATCAGAGGAAAAATAGTTGAAGAATGATGGATTGGCTACTAAACAAAACCAGAAAAGAGGGAGAAATAAATTTTGACACACATTTATCTTAGTAGATGTTTTTGAAAGCATGCTTGGGTATTTAAATACACATGCAGTGACATGAGTGGGTACTTTAAGGGAAAAGTTTATAATGATCTGGACTAAGATTATTGAGCAAGATGACATTTAGCAGCCAGGTAGCGAGGTTTGGGTGGAGAAATAAAGACTTTAAAGTTTCACTGTGAAATTGGACTAAAGAGTAGGTCAAAGACCATAATAAGTGGAGTCATTAATGAAGATAAATAACAGAAAGTTGCTACTTTTTATATTAAATGGAAAATAACATTTAATGTTAAAGAGATTTTGGGAAAGGTGACTTTTATTATTCAAAACAGGAATTATCCCATAATACAGGCAAGCAGGCAAGCCATAGCAATTACATTAAAAAATGTCCATGACTTTAGGGTCAGGGCTCTTTTTTTTAGGGGGGTAGGGAGGCTACCTACTCTGTAAGAGTCCAAAAAAAATTAGAAGTCCAAGAAGGAAAGCACAAAAGTGAGGTTGTTTGTTTCAACTCTATTAGTATGAACAAATAAAATCTGGAAATAATCTGAATATCCATGAAGAGGAGAGTAGCTAAAATTATTGTGAAATTGCCATACTTTAGATTTATATGAAGCTTCTAAAATTAAATTTTATGTTTTTTATTTTTTTGAAGGTATGTACCAGATGTACATTTTAATGTAGGTAAGTGAAGTGTCAGAGAAAGGCATATGTATAAACTCCTATTATAAATATAAAACAGGACCTAAAATGTATAAAACAAGTTGTCCGCTATGTGTTTTGCTATAAAGATAACTAAGGAGTTCCCGTCGTGGCGCAGTGGTTAACGAATCCGACTAGGAACCATGAGGTTGCGGGTTCGGTCCCTGCCCTTGCTCAGTGGGGTAAGGATCCGGCGTTGCCTTGAGCTGTGGTGTAGGTTGCAGACGCGGCTTGGATCCCGCTTTGCTGTGGCTCTGGCGTAGGCCGGTGGCTACAGCTCCGATTCGACCCCTAGCCTGGGAACCTCCATATGCCGCAGAAGCGGCCCAAAGAAATAGCAACAACAAACAACAACAACAACAACAACAAAGACAAAAGACAAAAAAAAAAGATAACTAAGTCCCAGAAAAATGGTTTCTGGCTTGAATGTTTCTGGAATTTTCTAAAACATCGTTCTGCTGAATTCCTATACACATTTGGCATTGCTAATGTGAAATAATAGAGGGTTTTAGATAGTTGTATGTTATGTGATTTTCAACTTGATTCTTACATATTTGTCATTGGTTAAGTATGTGTATTTGTATACAAACGTGTATATATAAAATAACAAAAGCATACATGTATACATTCTTTTTTCTCACATGTATGCTTTTGTTATTTTATATATATATGTTTGTATGCAAATACACATACCATGCTGTACAGTTGAAAAAAAATTGTATTGGGGATATAACAATTAAAAAAAACAAAATAAATAACAAAAGCAAATAAATTACTGTACTAGTAGTGCTACTAAACTGGATTAGACTCAAATAGGTAAATTCAAATGAGCAGGAATCCATGAGATTAGGAGGAAATTAACTGGTTGTGATTTTTTTCCTTCACATTTTACATTTTCTTAAAGTGAAAATGTCCTATGGGTAAAATGGCAATAATATTATTTAAACTTAACCAAGTTAATCTGAACTCTTCATAGGTTTCCAGGTAAATGATTAACTAAAAGTCTGTGCTTCAGTTAATAAACTATAACCTATATAATTCTACTTTCCATGAATAAGTCTAGTTCAAAGTATTATTTCTAAATTTTGGATATCAATGAAACAGGGTTTAACATATTCAGTCAAATTGATTGGGCAGACAGTTCCATTTTATGAAATAATACCCATTGAATTCAGTAGAATTGACTGTTACATAAAGTTTTCTAAAACAAAGTATCAGCTTCCTTAAACTTTATTATCTCAAATTAATTCAGATTTTCCCACAAATCTCTTAGAGCTTCTGTGTCTCCCTTTCATTCCAGAGGCATTTCATTAGATTTCACAAATGAGTTGAGCCTGTGAACAAGTGAACTGAAATAAATGTGGTTTGATTCACTATTTCTCTTTCATTAAACTAACATGCATTAGATTACTTTTGTTAATCCAAGTGTATAGAATTAAAGAATGAAAAGACTTCTCTTTAAAAAAACTGTGAAACTAAAAGTAGATTTGCACATAACAGCTATTATTATTTAAAACATTGATGCAAGTATGAAAGTGTTATTTTCTCAAAGTTTTATAACATATAATGAGATCCAGTATTTAAACTTCATTTGTTGGTTTGATGCTTGGATGTATATTAGTAAAAGACATCTAAATCAAATCTCTCTCATTAGCGATACAATTTTTGCCTGTTAACTTCATTTCTGGTGATTTTAAGGCAAATGTGAACATATTTAGATATAATTAGGAGCATATAATCTTTAAAAGGGCAAAAAAGATAATACCTTTTCCAAATTTAAAGATTAGTTTAGCTATCATATTCAGAAATAGGAAAAAACACTGATCTCGACATTAATGAAGTAATTTGATTTTAATGAATTTAGGAAAATTTTTCTGCTTATTTGGTATTTCCCTCAATACTTGAATGTTGGGAATCCTATCAGAAGGGTAGCTAATGGGTTTCTAGCACTTCTTAGTTTTGAAATGAATTGATATATTCATTGGTTGTTCATTTTACTTCAAAAGTTATGTCAATACATAATTTTATATATTTATAATGACATATTTTTAACTTCAGTATCTTTCTTTGTACATCATTTTATATCCCAAAGTAGCCCAAATTGTAATTTAATATTTAAAATAATGTAATTTTATTTAAGCTAACATAATTATATAGAAACATTCATACTGTCATTTATATATATGGTATATATAATATGTTCACTTATCTGAATATAAGGCTTAATTGTTCCTTCTTGCTTTACAAAGGTACTACCTGGACATATATATATGTATAGCTCAACTGTCTCTTACAAAACAGTAATTTAAGTAAACTAGTATATCAATAATTGCTTAAAATGATTGCTTCACGGTATTCCATGACATGGATATACTTTGATTTATTTTAATATTTTCCCATGATCATATATTTATCTTTGCTCTCTATAATGAGCAAACATCCTTGTAATATGTCCCTACATACAACATTTTTCATGTCAAAAGCTTTTAAATTCTTAATTAAAAGTATTATTTCTAGTATTCTTAAATTTCATGTTACCAAATTACATCCAGAAGGGTTGTAACATCTTGCATTACCAATAGCATTAAGTGAGAGTGTACTCTTCTTTAATCCCTGCCAGCAATAGATGTTATAACTTATTTTAATTTTTGCCTTTATGATAGATGCAAGGGACAAGTCATTATCCTGTAAATAATATGTCATTATCAAATAGTAATTATCTGGCTATTTGTGGGTTTGAATATTTTACAAATTGATTGACTATTGATACTTCTCTGTGAATGTTCAGTTAATAGATTTTTATTGTTTTTGTATTATTTTCGCATTTATCAGTTTGTATTAATTCTGGGAATATTACACATATTATCTCTTTTTTCTACCATACACATGGCAATTATGTAATTGATTTTTGACTGCTTACTTTAGTAATGGTACACATTTCATTTTATGTAGTTTAATATGTATGTGTTTTTTTTTGTTTTGTTTTGTTTTTGTTTTTTTTAGTTTTTGTTTTTCTGTGCTTGTGGCATGCAGAATTGCTTGGCCAGGGATCAAACCCATGCCACAGCAGTGACCACACTGGATCCTTAACCTGTTGAGCTACCAGGCAACTCCAAATATGTGTTTTCTTATATGAATTCCACTCTTGGTTAAAACAACTTCTATCTCTACATTTTGGATGATAAAGTCTCATAGCTTCTGATTCAAGATATTTTAAAAAATTAAAGTATAATTTTAATGCATTTTTTAAATGCTATAAAAGGAAGTTTTTCAGATTTTTTTTTTCCCAGTTGGCTAGCCAGTTACATAAAATTAGTCTAGCCATAGCTACATCAAGTGTTGATAAGAATGTGAAGGAACTGCATCACTTATATGCTGATGGTGAAAATATAAATAATTCATCCTTTCCCTCTAAGTGAGGTTATCTTTGGTCATTAAATTCCACACCTGTATTTTTATTCTGCTGTATATTGATTTAAGTAAGTGTTTTGTCATTTTCTCTGATATGTGGTATAGAAAATCTCCCCTTATTCTTCCACTTTAATATAACTCTAGCTATTCTTGGGCATGTATTATTACACATACTAATATAAAGACTATTACATTTATCTTTCAAATCTAAATTGGCTTAAAAATTCTAACAGAAACTGTAGTACATTAGCATAAAAATAATGGGGAATTGATATTATCACACACACACAAAATGGTTTCTATTTCCATTTTCTTATAGTTCATTTAATTTGCTTGTATTTTTTAAAATAAAGAGTACTTTTTTATGATGCAAAAACTAAGAAGAATGACGACGTACAGTTAAAAGTTCTACCCTCTACCTGTTGGCATTTTTCTTCAAAAAAAAAACATTTTTGTTAGTTTTTTATACATGCTCATAGAGATTTTTAAACACTTCTTTTTTTTGGAGAGGGGTGCTATACCCATGACATGTGGAAGTTTACAGGCCTGGGATGAAACCCACAACACAGCAGGGACCTGAGCCACTGCGTAACAATGCCAGATTTTTAACCTGCTGTGCCACAAGAGAGCTCCATCATTTTTTTCTACACATTTTAAAAATACAAAATTGCATTTATTTTTCATCATTATCCCCCAAATAGTATACTTTCAAAACTGTTGAGCACCAGGTATAGTTTTCTGGTGATGAAATTAGGCAAGCTTCCATTATATGAATGTAACACCTAGAGGAAGTATCCTAGACCCAGTGACTTTCACAGTCTTAAAGACAGGAGTCACAGAACCTGTTTAGCATCTCCTAGACTTCAGGGATTCAGGGATACATGACAGTATTAACACAATGTCAGAGTCAGTCACTTTCTCGGGGATGCTTGAATCTTTGTGGGCCAAAAGATTTCAGTTACACAGATGATAAATAAGCACATGAAAAAATGATCACTATCACTGCTCATAAAGAAGTGAAAAACAGGAGTTCCTGTTGTGGCTAAGTGGTTAGCAAATCTGACTAGGAACCATGAGGTTGCAGGTTCAATCCCTGGCCTTGCTCAGTGGGTTAAGGATCTGGCATTGCTGTGAGCTGTGGTGTAGGTCGCAGACACGGCTTGGATCTGGCACTGCTGGGGCTCTGGTGTAGGCCAGTGGCTACAGCTCTGATTAGACCCCTGGCCTGGAAACCTCCATATGCCAAGGGAGTGGCCCTAGAAAAAAAGGCAAAAAGACAAAAAAAAGTGAAAAACAAAATCACAATGACATAACACTGGAGAAGTGGGATCAATATGGTGGACAAGTAAGATATAGCCCTCACCATCTCCCACAAACATCAAAAAACCCCATCTACATATATATTCACACAGAACATTTACTGAATGCTAACAGAAGACCTTAAACATCCAAAAAGGGCAAGAAACCCTCCATAAAACTAAGTAGAATGAAAGGGGGGAAAAAAAGGTAATCAGGATGGCACCAGCTATCCTGAAAGGTAACTATGAAAGAGGAAAGGAATCCACACCCTGTGAAGCTACATAACCAAAGGAAATGAGCTGAGCTGGAGGGACTTAAATGCTTGGAGAAAGGTGGGATGGAAATCCTGTGAAATCAGATTGTTATGATCATTATGCAACTACAGATGTGATAAATTCATTTGAGTAATAAAAAATTTTTAAAAAGCTTGGAGAAAGGTGCATCAGCTGGGCTGAGGCAGAGAGAGAGCTGCACAAAAAAACAGTACCATTGCCCTAGACACCACAACCTGAGATGCTAGGATGGAGGCTTGGCACTGAGACTCAGAGTCTGGAGAATAAGAAAAAGATAAGCCAAAATTAAGAAGCTCAGGAACCATTCCCAGTTAAAAGAACAGGAGAATTTCCTGAAGGAGCAAACAATGAAACAGACCTCTGTGTTCAAAAAGGAGATAATGAAAATACTGAAGGAAGTAAGAACTAATATGAAGGAATTAAGAGTGGACATGAAGAGTAATGTTATTTTAGAAAGAAACTAATATAAGGAGGAGTCAAGAAAAATTAGAAACTTAATGTGCAGAGATGCAAGCTGAGTTTAAGGCACCAGAGAGCAGAATGAATAATGCAGAGGAACAAATAAGTGACTTGGAAGATAGAATAATGGAAATCACACAATCATGGCAGCAGACAGAAACCAAATGAAAAAAACATGAAAGCAATATAAGAGATCCAGAGGGTAATATAAAGTGGGCCAATCTATGCATAATAGGCATTTCCAGAGAAGAGAAAAAGCAAAGGGTAATGAAAATATATTTGAGGAAATTATGACTGAAAACTGTGCAAATCTGAAGGAAACAGATAACAAGTTGAACTCAAAACAACCCACACCAAGACATACCATAATAAAAATGGCAAATGTTAAAGACAAGGAGAGGATTCTAAAGGCAGCAACAGAAAAACAAAGTATTAATTATAAGGGAACCCCCCATTAAGCCATTGGCTGATTTCTCTACAGAAATACTACAGGCCAGAAGAGAGTGGAAGATATATTCGGTGCTAAAGGGGAAAAATTTGCAGCCTACAATACTCTAGCCAGAAAAGATTTCATTTAAACTAGAAGGAGAAATAAAGAATTTCTCAAACAAAAACTAAGAGTACAGCAATACTAATCCTGTTCTAAAAGAAATACTGAAAAGTCTCCTCTAAATAGGAAAGTAAGAAGATACAGGATGGAGGAAATCACAATTGGAAAGTAATCACTTAAATAAGCCAGTATACAGATCTAAAAGGAAAAAAAAAATTTAAATTAAAAACTATTATAAAAGCAATAATAAACACAAGGAGCAGCAAAAGGATAAACATGATCTTAAAAAAGGACATCAAAATCATAAAATGTGGAGATAAAGTGAGAATATCTAGGTTTTTTTTTTTTAAGAATCTATTTGAAACTACATGACTATCAGGCTAAAGTAAGCATATATAGGAAGTGGTTAACATACTTAAAAAATATGGCAACCACAATCAAAACCAAACAATACACTTACAAAAACTAATAAGAGGACACAAACATAAGAGGAAATCATCCAATCAAAAAAAGGAAGAAAAAAGAAATGTAGAAACAACTAGAAAACAAGATTTAAAATGCAATAAATACATATTTATCAATAATTTCCTTAGTCAATGGACTGAATGCCCCAATCAAGAGACACTGAGTGGTAGACTGGATTAGAAACAAAAACCAAAAATACAAGAGCCTACAATATGCTGCCTTTAAGAGACTTCCCTTAGCGTAGGGCACGTGTAAATTAAAAGTGAGGGGAAGGAAAAAAATATTAGATGAAAATGGAAAAGACAGGAAATTAGGAGTTTCAATACTCATATCAGACAAAATATACTTTAAAACTAAGGCCATGACGAAAGACAAAGGAAACTAATGTTAAAAGGATCAATTCAAGAAGAGGAAATTACACTCGTCAATATATATGAACCTTGTAAAGGAATGCCCAAATACATACATCTAATACTAACAGACAAAAAAGGAGAAATTGATGGGTATACAATAAGAGTAGGAGACTTTAACACCCCATTCATACCAATGGATGAAATCCTTTAGATAGAAAATCATTAAGGCCAGAGATCCTAAATGATACAATAGAAAACTTACACTTAATTGACATTTTCAGGACATTATATAAAAAAAAAATTAGAACGTACATTCTTTTCAAGTGCACATGGAATATTCTCAAGGACTGACCACATAATTGGACACAAAACTAACCTCAACAAATTTAAGAATATAAAAATTATTTCAGCATCTTCTCTGACCACAAGGACATGAAACTAAAATCAACCACAGGAATAGAAATGAGAAAAGCTGACTACCTGAAGACTAAACAACATGCTACTAAAAAACCTATGGGTTAATGAGGAAATTAAAAGAGAAATTAAAAAAATACCTCAAGGCAAATGATAATGAAGACACAACCATTCAAAGTGATACCAGTGAATGACATTCCACAGAACTTAAAGACAATCCAAATATTCTTATGGAACCATAAAAGACCCAGAATTGCCAAAGTGATCCAAAGGAACAAAAACCAAACAGGAGGCATAACTCTCCCAGATTTCAGACAATATTACAAAGCTATAGTAATCAAGATTACTGTGGTAGGACATTACATAATGATCAAAGGATCAATCCAAGAAGAAGGCATAACGATTTTAAATATCTACGCACCCAACATAGGTCCACCACAATATATAAGGCAACTGTTAACAACCTTAAAAGGAAAAATCGACAATAACATAATAATAGCAGGGGACTTTAACACCCCACTTACAGCAATGGACAGATCAACCAGACAGAAAATCACTAAGGAAAAACAGACACCAAATGATGCATTAAGCCAGATGGACTTAATAGATATTTATAGCACATTCCATCCAAAAGCAACGCAATACACATGCTTCTCAAGTGCACATGGAACATTCTCTAAGATTGATCACATCCTGGGCTACAAAGCAAGCCTCGGTAACTTTAAGAAATTTGAAATCATATCAAGCATCTTTTCTGACCACAACACTGTACGACTAGAAATCAACAACAAGGAAAAAAAACTGCAAAAAACACAAACACGTGGAGACTCAACAACATGCTACTAAACAACCAATGGATCACTGAAGAAATCAAAGAGGAAATTAAAAATACTTAGAAGCAAATGACAACAAAGGTACGACACTCCAAAACTTATGGGATGAAGCAAAAGCCGTTCTAAGAGGGAAACTTATAGCAATACAAGCCCACCTCAGGAAACAAGAAAAAGCTCAAATAAACAATCTAACATTACATCTAAAGCAGCTCAAGACAGAAGAACAGACAAGACCTGAAGTTAGTAGAAGGAAAGAAATCATAAAGATCAGAGCAGCCATCAATGAACTAGAAACAAAGAAAACCATAGAAAAGATCAATGAAATGAAAAGCTGGTTCTTTGAAAAGATCAACAAAATTGATAAACCCTTAGCCAGACTTATCAAGCAAAAAAGAGAGAGGACTCAAATCAATAAAATTAGAGAGGACAAGATGGCGGAGGAGTAGGGGGACACGCTTGCCCTCTCCCACAAACACAACAAAAAAAGCACATCTACAGAATAAAAGACTCACAGAGAACAGCAACCAATCGCTGGCAGAGGAACCTAAACTCCAATAATGGCAAGAAGTTCGTGACATTACTGGACAGAACGGGAGAAAAGAGGAGAGTGAGAGAAGGTGAATCCGAGCGGGATGGGCACTCCCGAAAGGGAAACTGCGGAGGGGAACAGGGATCCCGCACCCTGGAAAGTCACCATACTGGGGGAAAGATCAAACGAACCGAGGAATCTCCAGATGCAGAGAAGAGTGTAGCAAGTAGTTGGATTACGGAAAAGCCGATCAAGAACCGAACGGACCACTGAACTACGGGGCACAGTCACCAAAAAATGAGGAGACGCCTGGGGTGGGGGCTGGGCACCGAGACCTTGGCTCCAGAGGTTTAGACCGGGAGAATGGGCTGGGGGGGCGGGGCAGAGCGGAAACTGCTTGGGAGGTCTAGAAACCATTTGAAGGGGCAGAGACTGCCTGGGAGACTAGAAAACAAAGCTGTCGCAGAGGAAGGGAGCAGTACTCTAGGGGCGGGGAAGTGGAAAGCCGCATCAGAGGGAACCTGGAAGAAGAGCCTGGTCTGCGCCCATCTTGGGGAGGGGAGATAAGAAGGGGTGGGTCCCCATAGAATACCCCCCACGCCACAGCAAGCTGACAGGCCCGCTAGCTAGCAGAAAGCTGTGCTTCCCAGTGCATCCCCTTCCCCCACCCCCACCACCCCTTACGCTCTCGCCAGACCTGGGGCTGCCTGCCATTCAGGAGGGCTGGCCTCAACAATTGCCTGAAGCCTACCACCGCAGGGGCTGTCCCAGCACAGGCCTGCTTGCCCTTTGGAGGGGCTACATTTCTGCAGAGCAGCACCAAACACCACCAGCCCCTGAGAAAAGGCCTGCAGCCCAGAAAAGCTAGAACAAGCATAGCCAGGCTGTGAATAGATCTGCCTAATTCTCGGACAGTTTTTGAGTCGGGCTGCCCCGGGGAGGAGCCGCTTGGGGAATTGCAGCGGCCCTGCTAACCGCCCAAGCCACCAGCGGGTGCCAAGACCTAGTGGATCAGCTGCCTAGGACTGCCAGCTCCAGGCAGGACCCCCTGCAGCCCAGAAAAGCTGCAACAAGCTTTGCCGAGCCAGGAAAAGATCTCAGACGGTCTTTCTGAGTCAGGCTGCCTTGGGGAGGAGCCCTCTTGGGTTTTCAGCAGCACTCCTAGCCACTCAAGCCCCCAGGGGGTGCCCCACTCCTGCAGAATAGCTGCTCAGCACCACCAGCCCCCTGGAAGTGCCCCTGCAGCCCAGAAAAGCTGCAACAAGCTCGGCCAGACTGTGAAAAGATCCACCTACATTCTCAAGCCGTCCTTCTGAGTTGGGCTGCCCTAGGGAAGAGCCTCTGAGGTTCTCAGTGACCCAGATAGCTGCTACAGCCCCCAGGGGGTGCTGCACTCCTGAGGAACAGCTGCCCAACACCGCCAACCCCCTGCAAGAACCCCACAGCCTAAAAACACCAGAGCAAGCTCTGCATGACCAAGTGAAATCGGCTACCATCGTGGTGTGGACCTCCCAGTGCTGTCTGCCCTCAGGAAGCCCGCCTTTGCTTCAAAGAAACACTGTTAGCCCCATCAACACTCCAGAAAAGCCACACTGCCTCAAAAAAGACTGACCAACAGCGCCAGCCCTCAGGAAATATTCCACGGCAGTGACAAGGCAAACACTGCCCGATAACGGAGAGTACAACTCCCTCAGGAGAAAGAAAACAACAAGCAAGATGAAGAAGCTGAGAAACCACCCCCAGTCAAACCAACAAGAGAACTCACCTAAAACAGTCAACAATGAAACAGATCTCTGCAGTCTGACAGACCTGGAGTTCAAAAGAGAAATAGTGAAAATACTGAAGGAATTAAGAGAAGATATGAACAGTAATGCAGATACCCTCAGAAAAGAACTAGGAAATATAAGGAGGAGCCAAGAAAAACTAGAACATTCATTTGCAGAGATGCAAACGGAACTAAGGGCAGTAAAAACCAGAAGGAATAATGCAGAAGAACGAATCAGTGATATGGAAGATAGAATAATGGAAATCACTCAATCTGGTCAACAGACAGAAAACCGAATCAAAAAACTGGAAAGCAATATAAGAGACCTATGGGATAATATAAAGCAGGCCAATCTACACATAATAGGAATTCCAGAAGGAGTAGAAAAAGATAAGGGGATGGAAAATATATTTGAAGAAATTATTGCTGGAAACTTCCCAAATCTAAAGGATACTGGGTTGAAGATACAGGAAGCACAGAGGGCCCCAAACAAACTGAACCCAAATAGACCCACACCAAGACACCTAATAATAAAAATGGCAAAAGTTAGTGATAAAGAGAGGATCCTAAAGGCAGCAAGAGAAAAGCAGAATGTTACCTACAAGGGAACCCACATAAGAATATCAGCTGACTTCTCTACAGAAATACTACAGGCCAGGAGGGAATAGCAAGAAACATTTAAAGTGCTCAAAGGAAAAATATGCAACCTAGAATACTCTATCCAGCAAGAATATCATTTAAAATAGAAGGGGAGGAGTTCCCGTCGTGGCGCAGTGGTTAACGAATCTGACTAGGAACCATGAGGTTGCGGGTTCGGTCCCTGCCCTTGCTCAGTGGGTTAACGATCCGGCATTGCCATGAGCTGTGGTGTAGGTTGCAGATGCAGCTCGGATCCTGCGTTGCTGTGGCTCTGTCATAGGCCGGCGGCTACAGCTCCGATTCGACCCCTAGCCTGGGAACCTCCATATGCCGCAGAAGCGGCCCAAAGAAATAGCAAAAATAAATTAAAATAAAATAAAATAGAAGGGGAAATAAAATTTTTTTCCAACAAACAAAAACTTAAAGAATATAGCAACACAAAACCCAGGTTAAAGGAAATATTGAAAGGGCTTCTCTAAACCAAAAAGAAAGGAACGAAAGGGAAGAAAAAAGAAAAAAAAAAAAAAGGAGAGGAAGAACTAGGACTGAGGAAACCGCAATCAGAGAGCAGTCACTCAAATAAGCCAGCATACAGATTTAATCATGAACAGGCCTCAAACAAAATAAACTTAAAAAGAAAAAAATAAAAAAGAGTCATCAAAACCATAAAATGTGGGCAAGGGATGTTAGGAAGTAAATACCCTTTTGGTTGTTTTTATGTTTCTCTTCTTAATTTTAGTATAGTAATGAAGGGTTTGAACTTACAGGACCATCAGACTAAAACACACAATTAATATGAAGGGGTTAGCATACTTAAAAAACAGGGAAACCACAAGCCAAAACCAAATATTGCATTTGCAAAAAATGAAAAAAAAAAATACACTCAAGCAGATAATAACAGGAGACCATCCAACCAAAAAAAAAAAAAAAAGAAAGGAAGAATGGAGAACCATAGAATCAACTGGAACACGAGGTTCAAATGGCAATAAATAATCATCTATCAATTATCACCTTAAATGTCAATGGACTGAATGTCCCAATCAAAAGACACAGACTGGCTGAGTGGATAAAAAGGCAAAAACCTTCAATATGCTGCCTACAAGAAACTCACCTCAGAACAAAAGATACATATAGATTGAAAGTGAAAAGGTGGGGAAAAATATTTCACGCCAATAGACAAGACAGAAAAGCAGGAGTCACAACACTCATATCAGAAAAAATAGACTTTAAAACAAAAGACATAAAGAAAGACAAAGAAGGACACTACTTAATGATTAAGGGATCCATCCAAGGAGAGGATGTTACTATTGTCAACATATATGCCCCAAATATAGGAGCACCCAGATACATACAACAAATATTAACAGACATAAAGGGAGAGATTGATGAGAATACAATCATAGTAGGAGACCTTAATACCCCCCTCACATCAATGGACAGATCCTCTAGACAGAAAACCAATAAAGCAACAGAGATCCTAAAGGAAACAATAGAAAAGTTAGACTTCATTGATATCTTCAGGACACTACATCCAAAAAAAGCAGAATACACATTCTTCTCAAATGCTCATGGAACATTCTCAAGAATTGACCACATATTGGGACACAAAGCGAATCTCAATAAATTTAGGAGCATAGAAATTATCTCAAGTATCTTCTCTGACCACAATGCCATGAAATTAGAAATCAACCATGGGAAAAGGAAAGAGAAAAAACCTACTGCATGGAGACTAAACAACATGCTACTAAAAAACCAATGGGTCAGTGAGGAAATCAAGAAGGAAATTAAAAACTACCTTGAAACAAATGATAATGAAGACACAACCGCTCAAAATCGATGGGATGCTGCGAAAGCAGTGCTCAGAGGGAAATTTATAGCAATACAGGCCTTTCTCAAAAAAGAAGAAAGATCCCAAATGGACAACTTAACCCTCCACCTAAACGAATTAGAAAAAGAAGAACCAAAAAGGCCTAAAGTCAGCAGAAGGAAGGAAATTATAAAGATCAAAGAAGAAATCAATAAAATAGAGATTCAAAAAACAACAGAGAAAATTAATAAAACCAAGAGCTGGTTCTTTGAAAAGGTAAACAAAATTGACAAACCCCTGGCCAGACTCACTAAAAAGAGGAGAGAAAGAACCCAAATAACCAAAATTAGAAATGAAAAAGGAGAAATTACAATGGATACTGCAGAAATACAAAATACCATAAGAGAATAGTATGAACAACTATACGGCAACAAGTTTGACAATCTGGAAGAAATGGACAATTTTCTAGAATCTTACAGCCTGCCAAAACTGAATCAAGTAGAAACAGGCCAACTGAACAGACCGATCACTAGATATGAAATTGAAGAGGTCATAAAATCACTCCCTACAAATAAAAGTCCAGGACCAGATGGCTTCACAGGTGAATTCTATCAAACATATAAAGAGGAATCGGTGCCCATCCTCCTTAAACTCTTTCAAAAGGTGGAAGAAGAAGGAATACTCCCAAAGACATTCTATGATGCCACCATCACCCTCATTCCAAAACCAGACAGAGATACCACCAAAAAAGAAAACTATCACCCAATATCATTGATGAATATAGATGCAAAAAATTCTCAACAAAACCTTAGCCAACCGAATCCAACAACATACCAAAAAAATTATACACAATGACCAGGTGGGGTTCATCCCAGGTTCACAAGGATGGTTCAACATACACAAATCAATCAGCATCGTACACCACATTAACAAAAAAAAAAGTCAAAAATCATATGATCATCTCAATAGACACATAAAAAGCATTTGACAAAGTCCAACATCCATTCATGATCAAGACCCTCTCCAAAGTGGGTATAGAGGGAACATTCCTGAATAGAATCAAAGCCATTTATGATAAACCCACAGCAATTATAATACTCAATGGGGAAAAACTGAAAGCCTTCTCACTCAAATCGGGAACAAGACAGGGATGCCCACTCTCACCACTGCTCTTCAACATAGTTTTGGAAGTCCTAGCCACAGCAATTAGACAAACCAAAGAAATAAAAGGCATCCATATAGGAAGAGAAGAGATCAAACTGTCACTGTATGCAGATGACATGATACTATACATAGAAAACCCTAAGGACTCAACCCCAAAACTCCTTGAACTGATTCATCAATTCAGCAAAGTAGCAGGATAGAAGATTAACATTCAGAAGTCAGTTGCATTTCTGTATACCAGCAATGAACTATTAGAAAAGGAATACAAGAATACAATACCTTTTAAAATTGCACCTCACAAAATCAAATACCTCGGAATACACCTGACCAAGGAGGTAAAGGACCTATATGCCGAGAACTATAAAACTTTAATCAAAGAAATCAAAGAAGATGTAAAGAAATGGAAAGAATTCCATGTTCCTGGATTGGGAAAATCAATATTGTAAAAATGGCCACACTACCCAAAGCAATCTACAGATTCAATGCAATCCCTATCCAATTACCCAGGACATTTTTCACAGAACTAGAACAAACAATCCAAACATTTATATGGAACCACAAAAGACCCAGAATCGCCAAAGCAATCCTGAGAAACAAAAACCAAGCAGGAGGCATCACTCTCCCAGACTTCAAGAAATACGACAAAGCCACAGTCATCAAAACAGTGTGGTACTGGTACCAAAACAGACAGACAGACCAATGGAACAGAATAGAGAATCCGGAAATAAACCCTGACACCTATGGTCAATTAATCTTTGGCAAGGGAGGCAAGAACATCAAATGGGAAAAAGAAAGTCTATTCAGCAAGCATTGCTGGGAAACCTGGACAGCTGCATGCAAAGCAATGAAACTAGAACACACCCTCACACCATGCACAAAAATACACTCCAAATGGCTGAAAGACTTAAATATACGACAGGACACCATCAACCTCCTAGAAGAAAACACAGGCAAAACACTCTCTGACATCAACCTCATGAATATTTTCTCAGGTCAGTCTCCCAAAGCAATAGAAATTAGAGCAAAAATAAACCCATGGGACCTCATCAAACTGAAAAGCTTTTGCACAGCAAAGGAAACCCAAAAGAGAACAAAAACACAACTTCCAGAATGGGAGAAAATAGTTTCAAATGATGCAACCAACAAGGGCTTAATCTCTAGAATAAATGAACAACTTATACAACCCAACAGCAAAAAAGCCAATCAATCAATGGAAAAATGGGCAAAAGACCTGAATAGACTGTTCTCCAAGGAAGATATACAGATGGCCAGCAAGCACATGAAAAAATGCTCAACATCGCTGATCATAAGAGAAATGCAAATCAAAACAACCATGAGATACTACCTCACACCAGTCAGAATGGCCATCATTAATAAATCCACAAATAACAAGTGCTGGAGGGGCTGTGGAGAAAAGGGAACCCTCCTGCACTGTGGGTGGCAATGTAAACTGGTACAGCCACTATGGAGAACAGTTTGGAGACACCTTAGAAATCTATACATAGAACTTCCATATGACCCTGCAGTCCCACTCTTTTGCATCTATCCGGACAAAACTCTACTTAAAAGAGACACGTGCACGTGCATGTTCATTGTCGCACTACTCACAATAGCCAGGACCTGGAAACAACCCAAATGTCCATCGACAGAGGATTGGATTCGGAAGAAGTGGTATATATACACAATGGAATACTACTCAGCCATCAAAAAGAGTGACATAATGCCATTTGCAGCAACATGGATGGAACTAGAGACTCTCATACTGAGTGAAATGAGCCAGAAAGACAAAGACAAATACCATATGATATCACTCATAACTGGAATCTAATATCCAGCACAAATGATCATCTCCTCAGAAAAGAAAATCATGGACTTGGAAAAGAGACTTGTGGCTGCCTGATGGGATGGGGAGGGAGTGGGAGGGATCGGGAGCTTGGGCTTATCAGACACAACTTGGAATAGATTTACAAGGAGATCCTGCTGAATAGCATTGAGAACTTTGTCTAGATACCCATGTTGCAACAGAGGAAAGGGTGGGGATAAAATGTAATCGTAATGTATACATGTAAGGATAACCTGACCCCCTTGCTGTACAGTGGGAAAATAAAAAAATTATAAAAAAAATAACATAAATAAAATTAGAAATGAAAAAGGAGAAGTAACAACGGACACCTCAGAAATACAAAGGATCATAAGAGACTACTATATGCAACTATATGCCAATAAAATGGAAAACCTAGAAGAAATACACAAATTCTTAGAAAAGTACAATCTTCCAAGACTAAACAAAGATGAAATAGAAACAATGCATGGACCAATCACAAGAACTGAAATTGAAACTGTGATTAAATATCTTCCAACAAACAAATGTCCAGGACCAGATGGCTTCACAGGCAAATTCTATCAAACATTTAGAGAAGAGCTAACACCTCTCCTGAAACTATTTCAAACCTGCAGAGGAAGGGATACTCCCAAACTCATTCTATGAGGCCACTGTCACCCTGGTACCAAAACCAGACAAAGACTCCACAAAAAAAGAAAACTATAGGCCAATTTCACTGATGAACATCGATGCAAACATCCTCAACAAAATACTAGCAAACCACATCCAACAATACATTAAAAGGATTGTACATCATGATCCAGTAGGATCTACCCCAGGGATGCAAGGATTCTTCAATATCCACACGTCCATCAGTGTGATACGCCACATTAACAAACTGAAGAATAAAAACCATGTCATCCTCTCAATAGACACAGAAAAAGCCTTTGAAAAATCCAACACCCATTTCTGATAAAAACCCTTCACAAAGTGAGCATAACAGGAACCTACCTCAACATAATAAAGGCCATATATGACAAACCCACAGGGAACATCATTCTCAATGGTGAAAGCTGAAAGAATTCCCGCTGAGATCAGGAAGAAGACAAGGATGTCCGCTCTTGCCACTACTCTTCAACATAGTTCTGGAAGTCCTAGCCACAGCAGAGAAGTAAAAGAAATTAAAAAAAAAAGGGATTACTGTGGTACCACAGAAATAAAGGAGAGAATTATTATACCCACTATGGATGACTCCCCAAATCACCATACTGAGTGAAAGAATCCAGACAATGAAAGAGTGCATGACAAAAAATTCTAGGAAATGCAAACAAATTTATAATTGAGTGAGTTTCTGTTGTGGTTCTACGGTTAACAAACCTAGCTAGTATTCATGAGGGCACAGGTTCAATACCTGGCCTTGCTCAGTGGTTTAAGGATCCAGTGTTGCCATGAGCTGTGGTGTAGGTCACAGATGTGGCTAGGATCTCGTGTTGCTGTGGCTGTAGCTAGGCCAGCAGCTACAGCTCCGTTTCAACCCCTAGCCTAGGAACTTACATATGCTATGGGTGCAACCCTAAAAATAAATTATAATTGATAGAAAGTACATTAGTGGTTGCCTGAAAACTGTGGGATAGGGCAGTTAGGATCAGCGTAGGAGGAACAAAATGGGGCAGGAGTATTTTGGTAGTGATGAATATTTTCATTATCTTGATTGTGGTGATGTGGGAAAATTTATCAAATTCTATAATTTAACTATGTAGGATTGGTTGAATGCTTGTTATACTTCAGTAAATCTGTTTTTTAAAAAATTTATATGGATTTAAGACCTAAATATAAGACCAGATACTATAAAACTCCTAGAAGACAACATATAATAATATGACCTAAAGAGTGGCAATAATTTTTTTTTATATTTTATTTATTTTTTTATTATTCAAGTGAATTTATCATATCATTTGGAAATACCTTCTCCAGTAGGTTGTCTTTGCCTTTTGTTGATGGTTTCCTTTGCTGTGCAAAATCTTTTAGGTAGGTTTCATTTGTTTGTTTTTTGCATTTATTTACTGTAGGAGATGAATGGCAATAATTTTTTTAGATGCTGAAGATGATGAAAGACATTGGAAATAAACTGGAGGCAAAGATGGATAATTTTAGAACCAATAAGGGGTTAATATCCAACACATATAAGTAGCTCAGACAACTCAACATCAAAAAAAACAAAAAACCCAATTTAAAATGGTCACAAGTACTGAACAGACATTTTTCCAAAGAGGTCATGCAGATGGCTAATTGGCACATGAAAATATGCTCAAACTCACTAAGTTTTGGGGAACTACATATCAAAGCCACAACGAGATTTCACCTCATGCCTGTCAGAATGGCTGTTATCACAAAGAAGAAGTAACAAATGTAGGAGAGAATGTGGACAAACGGAACACTCCCATGCTATTGGTGGGAATGTAAATTGATATAGCCACTATGGAAAACAGTATGGAGGTTTCTCAAAAAGCTGAATGTAAAACTACCATATGACCCAACAATTCCATTCCTGGGTATATACCTGAAAGAAACAAAAACAATAATTTGAAAAGATACATGTATCCCAGTGTTCCTAGCAGCATTATTTACAATTGTCAAGGAAGATATTGCATGGAAGAAACCTAACTCTCCATCAACAGATGAATGGGTAAAAATGTATGTATACACACACACACACACACACACACACACACACACACACACACACTGGAATAGTTAGCATATTGATGTGAATATAATGGATTTACTAGCAATGGATTTTTTTTATATATGCAAAGCTAAGTTCTTATGTAGATTCATTATTCCCTCCTATGATCTGTCCCTCAAATAAAAAAAAAATGCCATTCCATCCCATTAGTTATAAAGACTAAAGAGGGAACAAGAATGTAGACAGGCCAAGATAACTAGGTAACAGGTACCCTTTTCTTTAAAAACGAATTAATCTATAAGAACAGAGTAAAATTGGAAGGCAGAGTATAAACTAGAATTAAAAAATATCTGTTAAAGATTTAACAAAAACAACAACAAAAAATAACTCCTAAGTAAAAAGGCTGTGATGAATCTGTGTTGGGTGAGATGGCCATGAACAAGGAGGTTGCTAGTGATTGATAAGAATATAAAAGGGGGAGTTACTATCATGGCTCAGTGGTAATGAACTCAACTAGTATTCATGAGGATACAGGTTTGATCCCTGGCCTTGCTTATTGGGTTCAGGATCCAGCATCGCTGTGAGCTGTGGTGTAGGTCGCAGACACAGCTAGGATCCGTTTTGCTGTGGTTGTGGTGAAGGCCAGCTAGATTGAACACCTAGCCTGGGAACTTCCATGTGCCATGGATGCAGCCCTAAAAAGACAAAATTAATTAATTAAAAATAAAAAATATAAAAGGGATAGTGTAACTTACAAATTGGTAGGCAAAAGGGAAAGAGATAGTGTATTAAGGTAATACTTTATGTGCTATAGAATTTTGAATTTCAGCAGTCATATGTTGTCAAGGAAAGATGGGTGATTATTTCCCAAAAGAATTATGGAGTAGTATTATTACAGTCTGCTTACTAAGACTCAAGTGTGCTTTGTATGCTTGAGAACTTTGTGTGCAGGGAGAAGAATGAACTCCTTGGGGGAGGGGGATTTAAACTATATCCTTTAAAAATACAATCAGAATTCCGAAATACTCTTGTACTTGGATATATAAAACTGTGTATGAATGAATCAATGAACTCTGGTCATGTGATTATTAGTTCTGGCCAAAACTAATAGTCATGTGATCAGTATACCTTCTTTCTCCCTCTCTCTCTCTCTCTCTCTGAACAGATCTACATGAGAATTATTTTTAAATGATAAGATTCCTTGCTAAACATTGAATCACATAACAGAAGCTAGATAGGTCAATAATGACATCAGGTTAAGATACAGCTATTTCTAAAGAGAACTTGAGACACTCAAATACTATTGATTTATGTTCCATTTATCCTGGGTAGTATTTATTTGTGTAGGTGGTAATAACTTTTATTTCAGCAGCTCTACATTTATGTCCTCAAGTTTGACTAAACTTTGTGCATGATATATTACTTTCTGATATATTAATATACTTTATAAGTTAAATTAGATATTTTCTATAAGATAACTTTATCCTATTTCAACTTTTGTTTACAGTAATTTATAGCTCTAATAGCATTTTTCTAGAGTCAAGTCCCATTGAAATCCCAAAGTCCTGAGAACAGATAAAAACTCATTCCAAGATGAAAGCAAGGTGACACTTGATTTTACAGAGACTTAATACATACATCTCTGCTTGCTTAGGATGGCTGGATAAGTAAGGAAGATGAGAAATAGCAGAGGGATCTTAATTTTTCTTGTTCATGATTTATATTAATTTGGAATTTAAACAATGGTTGGCCACAACTTTATTAGAAAGTAGTATATATGGTATATCCAGTTATTAAAATGTGAACGCTTCTTTTGGTGATTATTTGTTCCTTAATATTATGGTCTATGATAGGTGTGTTAATGATATTTCATTAAACTGGGTAATATGGACTACTCTGCAGATTCATTCATTCACCTGGAGACTAAGGCATTGGGGAAATAAATGGTCATTGTGCTCAACATGACCTATGGATTTTAGTGGCTCATAATATAAACAGAATTTGCAGGAAATATGAATGTCACAACAAGATTAAATGATATACACAGACAGTGGAATTATGGGTTGCACAGAAAAGGTCTAAATTTTCCATTAGACTGGAGGTGACCACAAAGGCTCACTATGATCTATACTTAGCTGCCGCTGCCATTTCATCCATAAGCTTTAGCTATTCTAAACAATTTTCTATTCTTCAACACAATGATCGAACTCCAAATCTTTGACTCAAGTTGCCTGCACTTACAATGTTCCACAAAACCTCCTACAACCTCTTCTTTACTCTGAAGTTATCTTTTCTCTGAACTCTACTGATTCCAGGTTAGAAACATTTGCCATGAAGGATGCTCCCTCCATCTCTACCCTATACAAACATGCACTGCATTGTAATTAGCTCCAGTTTATTAACAACTATTTAGGGGCAGAGATGATCTTCCCCTTTATTGCTTCTCAGAAAGCATCACAGTGCCTAACACATAATTTTCACTCATTATACTTGACAATCAAATCAAGTAGATTGAATGAATAAATGAACATTATTACTGCTTCCCATCTTTACAATCTTCAAGACTTCAGTTGCATTTGATCTACATGGCTATTAGTGTGGAATCCCTTTCCTGTTTTTTTATACGTGTGTGTATACTACCTCCTTTTTGTCCAGATCAAAAAATGAGTTCAGGAAGATTAAAGAACAGCAACTTGTGCAGTATCATAGCTTGATGTCAGAATTGTGTGCTTTATTTTACTATATTTTAAGTAGTCTGCTGTACACTTCTGTCTTCATTTGTAGTTAGTGAGAATTTTTAAGCTATACAGAATTTGAATAAAACTTTTCTTCTACTAATATGCATCATGTCCAATATAGGTTCTGGTAGCTTTTATACTGTAATTGAGTGAGTTACCCCAAATCATAATTTAATATAAAATATATTGCATGATTTAATTTTCACTGTAAAATTTGCAGGGCATATTATACAACTTCAGATGAAGTTCCCAGAAAAATGCAACAATTTCTAAGAATTTTATATTATTGCCATGTGAGATAGAAAGCTGGTAACTTTTGAAATTAATAAACCACCATGTTTCAGTGGCTTAATATATATTTATATATTTTGTGTGTGTTTGTGTTAAGTGTAATGTAGATTTTCCTTATGTGTTATAACCTTCTTCCATGTGATGTTTCAGGAACTAAATTCATTTCTTCTGGGGGTCCTATAAACATAATATTCTTAATGTTACAAATGAGACAAACATAATTAATAAACAACAACAAATACTCTTCATTTCCTTTAAGTTTACTAACTATTCCTTATGAAATACTGGCCATTTTTTTAATCTCATTTAGTGTATTTTTCACCTCAGCATTATAGTTTTCATGTCAAGCTTTTCAATTTAATTTTTTTTGACATCTTATGTTGCTCAAGTTTTAAAGCACATGGAACACAGTCTAGCACTTTTTTTAATGCCCATGAAAGCTAATTCTAATATTTCTATAAATTTTAACTCCTTGACTTTTCTCTTCATCACAGATTATATTTTCCTGTGCATTTAAGTGCCTGGTAATTTTTTTACTGGGTCCTAGTCATTATATACTTTGCCTTGTTTGTGCTGGATATTTTTGTATTTCTATATTCTGAAGCCTTGTTCTGATACACAATTAAACTAACTTAGAAACAGTCTGATCATTGCTTTTGTAGATTTTTTTTAGGCAAGAATACAACAGTATTTAATCTAGCATTGATTTTTCCCAGTGCCTGAAGTAAGACTCTGTTGTCCTCTCTTCCCAAACTCCCTTACTCCCTTGAATTATAATGTTTTCCAAGCTGGTGAGTGAGAACAGGCACTCACTGTTGAGTGCTGCATACTTTTCCTCTAATGCTTTTGGATAATTCTTTCTTCAGTCAAGGATAGTTTCCTCACAAGATACCTGATCACTACTGTGATGAAAACTTGAGTGGAGACCCTGTACAGATCTTTAATATCACTATTTATATATTAATCTCTTTGTTTCAAGTGTAGGATAGTTGTTTATTCAGGACAGTATATCCCGTCCCTAATACACCACCTTTGCTGGCAGTATAAATAATGTTAAAGAGCTAAAGTATCTTTAGTTTCTAATAAGCATCCACATTAGAAATCTTACAGAATAATAGATATGTAGCTTGGTGTCACCTATTTGTAAAGAGGCTGACTAAGCAGTAGAGACAAAATGGTCTTAGTGGAAGGAAGGCCATCACATTGTGATCAGCCTTTTGACTGTATTCAACTCATCTGTTGGAAATGTTTTAAAAACTGCCATCCGTATTAGATTTGGTGCATAGTCTTTGCTCTCCAGTCTTTTTATTTTATTTTTAATCATAACCAATTGTTATTTTCCCAACACATTTTTTTTCTACTGTACAGCATGGTGACCCAATTACACATACATATATATATATATTCCTTTTTTTTCACATTATCATGCTGTATCATAAGTGACTAGACATAGCTCCCAGTGCTACACAGCAGGATCTCATTGCTAATCCATTCCAAAGGAAATAGTCTGCATCTATTAACTCCAGTCTTTCTATCTACTTATCATCTATCTACCAATCATCTATGTTTTATCCACACACAGATGAGCAATTTTGCTTCTTTAGCCTTTAGCTTTCTCATATCTTAATATGTTTTAATTTTATGATCAGAAAACTGATATTCAGTATTAGTTTTACATATTTTGATAATTCTGACAATTTTCCAAAGCATGTGGTTGCGTATCTTAAACAAGTAATTCTGTTTAAAAATTATTCAATTTCACAACTGCTTCTAAATATTTTGACACTCCTGTTATTGAAAGGTAGTGTCTGCATCTCCTATCTTTGTATGTGAGTGGACTTACAACTACCTTAAGTAATAGGATATTGCAGAAGTTAAACTGTGTGACTTCCAAGGCTAGGTCATATACGATGATGCAGCTCCCACCTATTTGTGGTAACATCTATGCCCTAGCCTTTTGTCTCTATGTAAGCCGTTTATTTTGAGGGAGAAATCCTATAAGGGGTCCAAGCCACATAGCAAAGTCTTGTGTAGTCTTACTGAGAATTCTGACTTAAACTTTTCATTATTCTAACTTGGGCACTAAACATGTGAATGAAGCCAACTCAGATGATTTCAGATTTCGTATACTCCCGACCAAGTATCCAGACATAGTGGTAGGGGAAATAGGTATTTCACTGTTTTTTTTTGTCCAAATTCCCGACCCACAGAATTTATGAGTATAAAAGTTATTTCATACCAGAAATTTTTGGATATTTTGCTATACAGTGGTAGTCAAAAGAACAGTTACAAGAGAAATTAGTATTATCTCTTTACTGCATTGATACAACATATATAAATTTTAAATAGTTTCTCCTTTCAGCTGAAACCTAGAGTTTTTTTAATGCAATTAAGATAAATTCACTGATGGCCCTTAATTGCAAAATCTAAATGTTTATTTTTAAAGTTAGACTGAAAAGAACAATAGCATCATGAAATAGAAATAGCTAACAGCTTATTTAAGCATTTTTTATATCACAAAGTTTGCAAGATGTGATATGACTATTAAATATAATACTGTGTTGAGCTAGAAAGTACAAAGTATACTGTAGCTATCAGGAAAGTTTGGATGGATTTCAGTTGCAAACTCATTAGGAAACACAAAGTGAAACAGTACATTATTACATGTATTATAGTACCTGATTAAACAGTCGGTGCTTCACTTTAAAAAAATAAGATAGTGTATAAAGTAAAAGGAACCACATCAAGGCAATAGAAAAACATGGAGCATAGTTACTATAGCAGAACCAATTGAAGATAGATTGATTTTTTTATCAGAATTTTTATTCAACTCTTATATTTTATATTTGAAATCTGAAAAATGTTCCACAATAATTTTCTTCAGTGACTCTACATGGAAATTTAAATTGAGTTGTTTAACTCAATGAATTTCTTTTGTGCATACAACTCATAAAATTTACAAGTAGATTTAGAATCTCCTAAAAACTCAGTATGATAATATATGAAGAGCTGAAAAATAAATAGAACATTTCACCAAATTTTGTTTTTTACCAGGTAACACTGACTTTTATTAAATTATGTATGTTAGGCCTTCAAATTATCAATACCAGGGAATATTTTTTGAGGCCCTATGGAGGCCTCTTATTTGTACATATTTTCTCTTCTGGCAAACTTTGTCTTTTTTATTGGATTGAATATTTTACAGGCATGAGATGTTAACCAGCTTATTTTGTTTCTAGTGCTTCACCTTACTACAGTATATCAAGTGTAGGCCTATAGTTTCTATCAATCTCTCATATACATAGTGTATTTAGGTCTAAGGTACTCAATTAGATTTTGAGCCATTCAGAGTCCAGAGTGCTAACCATTACACCATGGATCCCCACAGATTTTGAGCCATTCAAAGGCACAGCTCATATCATGCATCTTTTGAATCCCAGAGAATTAAAAAAAAAAAAGTGTCTTCCACATTTAGGCACTCAAAAATATGCATTTGAATAAAGGGAGGAATATGTAAATTCAAGATATATTCTTTTTATTTATTTCAAAGCCTGGTTTTGTATTTGATTATTTCTTTGACACATGTAAATGTTTTCTAATATTAAATGTGAATCTAGGAAACCCAGCTTTATAATATGCAGATTAGAGACTAGGGAAATGGGTTCGATCTGGAAGGCAGTATGCAGATCAAGAGAAAACATAAATCAAATCAGAAATCTGAGAAGAAGCCAGGAGACTTTTTTTTTTTCCTTCTTAAGAATACTTGCAGCTCAGCATTTTTCTCGAAAGAGAGATTAAGTTTATGTTAAATCACATGTACCCTTTTTTTTTCTTTTTAGGGTCGCTCTTGCAGCATATGCAAGTTTCTAGGCTAGGGGTTGAATCAGAGCTGCACCCACATGCCTACACCACAGCCACAGCAACAGAGAATCCGAGCAGCGTCTGTGACCTATACCATAGCTCATAGCAACCCCAGATCTTTAACCCTCTGAGTGAGGCTAGGAATTGAACTCACATCATCATGGATACTAGTCATGTTCATAACCCACTGAGCCACAATGGGAGCTTGTAAAATGGATACCCATTGTTTTGATATTTATAATTAAGAAAGAAGGTGTCTAATGGTTGTGGACCTGCAAAATAAAATGCTTTACAAATTTAGAGTTCCTCTGTTTTCCTGTTGCCAGCCGATGACTCATGTTCAATTGTATGAAATTTGTTTAGCAAACTGGGAGGATGATCTAATGATGGTCAAGCAAGGCTATGCTTCACAGAGGAAACAGAAAAAACAGACACTGCATCAGAAAATTAACATTTAGAGGGATAGTTTAAAATGGCAAAACAAATGTGTTATTCTTCTTATAATTTTATTTATAATAATTCCACTGTTGAGAAATGATAAAATGCAACCAGGTTGAAAGAAAAGTAATTAGTCATAAAACTACTGTATAGGACTGCCAGAAAGGCTTCTTCTTCTGTGAGCAATCTCAGGCAATAGGATACTGCCTACAAAAGGTCTGGGGAAGACACCAGCCTTGGCCACTATTGTGGGATCCAAAGGCCAGTGGTTGCTAGGAGACCAGTGAGCAGGCTCCAATCCCAGCCTCCAGGATCCCAGAAGGTACCTGAGCCCCAGGTATGCCTGAAAAGCCTGTATGCTAGCACTGGGCCTTACTCCCATTGTTCTGGGACTTCTCTAGTTCCAGTTGCCACTGTAAAACCTATGAGCAGGGGCTGGGCCCTGACCCCACTATCCCAGAAATGCAATGAGCCCCAAACACACCTGCTAAACCTGCCAGAGAGTGCCAAACTCTAAACCCTCTATCCCAGGGGCACTCTAGCCCTATGTGCCCCCATAAAATCTACTGGACCTAGGATATTACTCCTCTGGGAGGGCAGTGAGCCCCAGATATGCCTGCAAAACTTGTGAGTGGGCCCTGGATTCTATCCTCACTCTCCCAGGAGCATGCTAGCCCCAGAGCCCCCTTTGAAACCTGTAAGAGGGCCCTTGGCTCTATTCCTGCTGTCTTGGGAACACTCTAGCCCTGGCAGTCCTGGAAAAACCTGCTAATGGGCACCAGACCCTAACCCTGCTGTCCTGGGAGTGCAGTGAGCCCCTGATATGCCCATAAAGCCTGCAAGTGGGCTCTGAGTCCAGCCCCTGCTGTCCTGGGGAAACAAGTGAGCCCCAGATACACCTACAGAATCTGTGAACAAGTGCTGGGCCTTACCCCCACTCTCCCAGGAGAACATAAGAAGTTGATGCCTGTGTGGAACCACAAGTAGATGCTGAGCTCTGCCCCCATTGTCCTAGGAGGGTGAAAGAACCACCACAAATTCACGCCCCATTTCAAGGAACTAACCAGCACACACTGAGAAAAGAGGCATCAAGCATCAAACTTAAAGCAACCCCTCAATTCAGGAGAAGATGACAGGATAGAAAAATTTAAGCATACCTCCTCTTACAAAGATACCAGAATCACAACTATTGAAAAACTATCCAAAAAAAGAAGACTGGAACACACGGAAAAGACATTTATCATTCACGGACAAGGAAGAGCTATGTCAGGTTGGTAGGGAGGTGCTTGGCGACATAACTAAATCCCATACCCACCAGACAGGGGGCCCATGAACTCGAAAATAATTTTTACCACAAATGTTCTCCCTCAGAAATGAGAGTTCTGAGCCCCATATCAGGCTCTCCAGCCAGAAGGATTGGCATCAGGAAAGAAAACCAGAGCATTTGGCTTCAAAGTCTAGTGGGGCTTGAGTGGAGTGAAGGAATTTCATGGAACTTCTTGCAAAGTGAACATAGGCTTTCATGTACACTGTGACACAGCACAAAGTAGCAATTCCACAGGAGCCTAGGCTAGACCTACCTGCAGGAAGATTGGAGGTCTGCATTAGTTATTCTGGGAATTGGAGGTCAATTGAGGGTCACTGGAGGGACACAGACACTGATGACAGAGGACTCAGAGAATACTGATTGGTATGAACTCTACTAGAGGTTGCCACTTTGATGCCAAGACCTGGCCCTATTCAATAGCCTTCAGGCTCCAGTGTAGAATACCTCAGGCCAGACAACTAGCAGGATAGGAATACAGCTTCATCCAATGGTAGACAGACTGCCTAGGGATGTACTGAGCTCTAAGCAAACTCCTGGTCTTAACCTGTCCCATGACAGGGACAATACACAGGTTTATCCACCAGTGGGAAGGCAGCAGTCCGTTGCAACAGGAAGCCTGCACAAGCTCTAAGACCAACCTCACTTACAAGGGAGCAGACATAAGGAGCAAGAGAAACTATGATCCTTCAGTCTGTGGAAAAAAGATCACAAACACAGAAGGTTAGACAGGATGACACAGCAGAGAAATATGTTTCAGACAAAGGAACAAAATAAAAACCCATAAGAAAAACTAAGTGAAGTGGAGGTGACCATTTACCTGAAAAAGAACTCAGGGTAAGGATAGTAAAGATGAACCCAAGATCTCAGAAAAAAAATGGAGGCGTAGACCAAGAAATTACAAGAAATGCTTAACACAGAGCTAGAAGACTTAAAGAAAAAACAAAAACAAAAATACAATATCTGAAATGAAAAATGCACTAGAAGGAGTCAACAGCAGAATAACTAATGCAGAAAAAAGAATGAGTTGGAAGACAGAGTGCTGGAAATCATTGCAGTAAATAAAGAAAAAATGAAAAGAAATAATGATATCCTCAGTGATCTTTGGGACGACATTAAATGTACCAACATTTGCATTATAGGAGTCCTAGAAAGAAAAGAGAGAAAGAGTCTGAAAAGTATTTAAAGAGACTATAGCTGTAAAACTTCCCTAAGTAGAGAAAGGAGACACTCACTCACGTACAGGAAGCACAGGAAGTACTTCCAAGGAGGGACACACTGAGACACATAAGAATCAAACTCACAAAAAACAAAAAAACAAACCAACCCCAAAACAAGCCCCCCCCCAAAAAAAACTAAAGACAAAGAAAAAAAATATTAAAAGCAGCTGCTGAAGAGAAATAACATACAAAAGAATCATTTTCATTTGATTTTTCAGCAGAAACTCTGGAAGCCAGAAGAGAGTGGCACAATCTATTTCAAGTGATGGAAGGGAAAAATCTATAAGCAAGAATACTCTACCCAGAAAGGCTTCCATTCAGATTTGACAGAAAAAACAAAAACTTCACAGACAAGCAAAAGATAGAGGAATTCATCACCACCAAGCCAGCTTCACAACAAATGCTAAAGGAACTTCTTTTGGCAGAAAATGAAACACCACAACTAGAAACAAGAAAATTATGAATGGGAAAGCTCATTGGTAAAGGGAAACATACAGTAAAGCTATATCATCCACACAAATATATCAAAACCATCAATTGCAGCCACAGCAATCAGAGAAGAAATAAATGGAATTCAATTTGGAAAAGAAGAAGTAAAACTATCACTGTTTGCAGATGACATGATACTATACATAGAAAATTTTCTACCAGAAAACTGTTAGAGCTCATCAACAAATTTGGTAAAGTTGCATGACACAAAATTAATACACAGAAATCTATTGCATTCCTCTACACTAATAATGAAAAATCAGAGAGAGAAATTAAGGAAACAATTCCATTTGCCATTGTAGAATAAAATACCTAAGAATAAACCTACCTAAAGAGGTAAAAAACCTGTACTCTGAAAACTGCAAGATGCTGATAAAAGAAATCAAAAAATAACACAAACAAATGGAAAGATATACCATGCTCTTGGATTGGACGAATCAACATTGTCAAAGTGACTATACTACCCAAGGCAATCTACAGATTCAATGCAATCAGTAGAAGAGAATACAAAGCCCAGAGATAAACCCAGGCACCTATGGTCAACTAACATATGACAAAAGAGGCATGAATATATAATGGAAAAAATACAATCTCTTCAATAAGTGGTGCTGGAAAAATTGGATATCAACATGTAAAAAAATGAAACTAGAACATTTTCTAACACCATACACAAAAATAAACCTAAAATGGATCAAGGACCTAAATGCAAGCCCAGATATTATAAAACTCCTAGAGGAAAACATAGGCATAACATGCTTTGACATAAATTGCAACAATATCTTTTTTTACCCACCTCCTAGAGTAATGAAAATAAAAACAAAAATAAATGGGAACTAATTATGCTTAAAAACTTCTTCACAACAAAGGAAACTATTATCAAAATGAGAAGATAACCTACAGAGTGGGAGAAAACCTTTGCAAATAAAGCAAGCACCAAGGATTAATATTCAAAATACACAAATATTTAATTATATAGCCTAATCAATAAATGGGACCTAAGTAGACATTTCTCCAAAGAAGACAGATGACCTAAAAGTACATGAAAAGATCCTCAACATCACTAATTATTAGAGAAACGCAAATAAAAACTGTAATTTATCACCTCATGCCAGTCAGAATGGTCATTATTAAGTCTGCAAACAATAAAAGCTGGATAGCACGTGGGTAAAAAAGGAACCATTGTATATTGTTGGTGGGAATGTAAATTGGTGCAACCTCACTGTAGAGAACAGTATGGATGTTCCTTCAAAATCCATCTAGAACTACCATATGATCTAGCAGTCCTACTCCTGGGCATCTACCCAGAGAAAACCATAATTTGAAAAGATAAAATGTGCCTCAATGTTCATTGCCTCACTATTTGCAATAGCCAAGACATGGAAGCAACCTAAATGTCTGACAGAGAAATGGATATAGCAGATGTGGTGCATATAGATAGTAGAATATTACTCAGCCAAAAAAAAATGAAATAATGCCATTTGCAACAACATGTATGGATTTAAGAGATTATCATACTAAGTGAAGCAAGTCAGACAGTGAAATACAAATACCATATGGTATCACTTATATCTGGAATCCAAAATATGTCACAAATGAACCTATATGCAAAACTGAAATATACTTGAAGGCTATCCAAACAAATATATGGTTACCAAAGGGAAATAGGGGGAGGGATGGATTGGTGGTTCGGAAATGGCGATGGCACACTTTTCTATATTGAATGGATGATCAATGGGAATCTGCTGTATAGGACAGGGAAATCTACTCAATGTTCTGTGATAACCTGTATAAGAATGGATATGTATATATGTATGGATGAATCACTTAGCTGTATAGCAGAAATTAACACAACCTTGTAAATCAACTATATTTTGATAGAATTGAATTTTTTAAAAAAAGTCCCAAGTAACTTTACATGTTTCAAATAAGACTTTATTCAATGGAGAGATGAAAGAGCTCCTTATAGATTTTCAATTAAAACGCAGTGTAAACTGTGTCTGTTACCATAGGGATTAGGAAAAAGGAACAACAGAAAAAGCAGTCTTGGTCTTTGGATTCTATCTTCCATCCTCTTTGTCTACCTTTGTTTTTTGATTATTGGCAATCTGATTAGGTAAATAGGTAGGACCTGATAATTCATCTCCTTCACCAGGTAAAAGGAAATCAACAAAAGGTTTCCCCTTGATAGTGGTAGCAGGCCAGCTTGTTTTTCCTTCAAAGTTTCAATCTCTTTGCTATACTCCTTTATGCTTTTTATATAAAATACAGGCTTTCAGTATCTCTACACTTGTTATATGAAATATGTAGTCTATTTTGTGAAAGGCTGAATTTCAATAATTTTACCACTCCATACATTTACAAGTATGTGTATATGGTATAGTATATTTATTTTTGCAATAATGCATTAAGAATAGAAACAAAGTATCTTACAGTCTAAGAGAAGAGAGCTATTATTTTGCCTTGGTTAAGGGGAGAGACTCTGAAGTCAGACTGCCTGGGTTGATTTAGAAAATTTCCCTATTTGATTTGGCAAATGATTATTTCCAAGGCCAGATTTGTAACTGCAACATTAGTCATAAATTAGTTCTTATCATGTAATCATTGGAGGATTTAGTTAGATAACGCCCATAAAGCATTTTAAAAGTGCTTGGTACTCTTAACAATATCATAAATAAGAGATTTTAAATATAGTAGCTACTTATGCACTAATGTAAACTTATGTAACATTTGAATTATGACTAGTTGTGTAAGAACATGTGCAAGAAAATTTGGAGATGTTGAATAGGGGTATTTTACCTATCTGAGGTGGCCAGGAAAGTTTCCTATAGTAAAACTGAGGTAGATCAGAAGGATGCCAAAATGCTTACATGGGTAGAGGATGAAGGAACACTGTCCCAGGAAGAATATGTGCATTATTGCTGTGGTGCAAAAGAAGGCCAAGAGGTCTGACAAGGAGATGGACCTGGTGCAACTGAGGTTGGAGTTGATAAGTCAGAAAGACTGTATTGGCCACTATGGTCAGATCAGGATGTTTGATTTTATAGTGAGAGAAATGAAAGGACATTAACGGTTCAGCAGAGAGGCGATTTACATTTCAAAATAACATCTGAATGAAAAGTGGAGAATGAACGGCAGAGGTTTAGGATGGATTCAGGTGGGTCAGTTTGTGGGAATTGGCAAAATTCTAGTTTAACAACCAAATTTACCTGGTTTTAAAAGTAAAGTTCTATTGTTACACATACATGGCTTTATTTATTCACTTGTCTGTAGCTGCTTTTGTGCTATAGTAGTTGTGACAATTAAAATGTGGTCAATGTAGTCAAAAACATTTGTCTTACTCTTTACAGAAAAAAGAATTTCACTGTTTCAGTTAAAGTACAATTTTAAAGGTGCAGGTAAGTAGAATGTTTGTTAAGTTTGTGGGGTGAAATAATGCAATTCATGTTATATTTAAAGGGTAAAGAGGACATGATGAATGGTTTAACATAGAGAATAAAAATAACTATGGTGTCATAGTTTATTCTTACATTTCAGACTGGCATAATTAGATAGATCATGCAATTAATCTTTGAGACAGGTAGACACTAAAATAGAATCTGTACTATTATTTATCAATGTTTAAATATTTAAGCCTTAGAAATGGAAAAATAGAAAGCTTATTCCCAGCTGCCCCATGTTGTGTCTAATGAGAAAAATGAGAAAGGCATCACTTAGGTCATTGGCCAGGATGGGTCTTCGCAATCTTATTAAATGGCTTCATTTTCAACATTTATTGTGAAAACCAAAAGTTAGATTGGGGAATCACTGCTATTTTAATTCTATCACTGGTATTATATTTAAGGTGTTTCTCTTATGATCAGCATATAATTTTGTGTTGTATTTCTCTGTCTTTTGATTGGAATCTTTAGTTGATTCGTAATTAATGAAATTATTCATATATTTGGGTTAAAGTGTCCTCACTTTGCTGTTATTTTTCTTTTTGTCCCATCTGATTTTTTTTTTTTACTCTTACTCATTTACTTCATTTTAGGTAAATTGAATATTTTTATGTACCCTTTTAATTGTTCTGATTGGTTTTTAGCTATATCTCTGTGCTGTTTTATTGAAGTAGTTGCTCTAGAGGTAACAATATACACTATTAATATATCAGGATCTATTTAGACTTATAATTGCTCTACTTCTTATGAAAATTTAAGAACCACTATAGCTTCACATACTGTTCCTGTCACTTATCATATGCTTGTCAAAAATTCTGTTTATATTCATTATAAATTATAGAATAAAACAATTATTTTTGCTTTAGTCATTTAACTGGTATTTTACATTTGTTTCTGCAAATTCACATTTTTATTTCATTCTAAAATCCTTTTAGCATGTCTTATGTTGTAGATCTACTATTGTCAAATTCTCTTAGCTTTCATTCATCAATAAAAGTTTTAAATATTTATGAAAGAAATCAAAGGAGACATAAATAAATGGAAAGATAATTCTGTGCTTGGAAGAATTAATAGTGTTAAAATGTCCCAACTATCCAAAATCTACAGATTCAATGCCATTTCTATCTAAATTCCAATGACATTTTCCACAGAAGTACAACAAACAATACCCTAACTCGTATGGCAGCACAAAAGACCTGGAATAGCCAAAGCAATCTTGAGAAGGAAGTACAAGGCTAGAAATACCACACATCCTGATTTTAAACTAAATGGTACAACCACTTTGGAAAACAGTATGGAGGTACCTCAGAAAACTAAATATAGCACTACTATATGATACAGCAGTCCCACTTCTGGGCATCTATCTGGAAAAGAACATAATCCAAAAAGATCTATGCACCCCAGTGTTCACTGCAGTGCTATTTACAGTAGCCAAGATGTGGAAGCAGCATAAATGTCCATTAACAGAGGAAGGAATGGATAAAGAAGATGTGGTCTGTATATACAATGGGATATCACTCAACAATAAAAAGAATGAAATAATGGCATTTGCAGCAACATGGATGGACCTAGAGATTACTGTACTAATGAAGTTAGTGAAAGACAAACAACATATGATATCACTTATATGTGGAATCTGAAAAAAGGGGGGATACAAATAAACTTATTTGCACAACAGAAACATACTCACAGACTTTAAAAACAAACTTATGGTTACCAAAGGGGATAGGAGTGAGGGCGGGTTTGGGATTGGCGTATGCACACTGAGGTGTATGGATTGACTGAGGGACCTGCTCTATAGCACAGTGACCTCTACCCAATATTCTGTGATAATATAGGAAAAGAATCTGAAAACGAATGGATGTTGTATATATTTAAATGAATCACTGTGCTGTACAACAGAAATTGTAACAACTTTGTAAATCAACTATACTTCAAGAAAACTTTAAAAAAATGGCAAAACAACTATATTATAGAGCTATAGTAATAAAAATATATTGGCATAAAAACAGACACATAGGTCAATGGAACAGAATACAGAGCCTAAAAATAAACCCATACATATATGTTCAATTGACTTATTAAAAAATTATTCAAGATTATACAATGAGGAAAGGATAGCCTCTTCAATAACTGGTATGAAAACTAGACAGCTTCATGTAAATGAAAGAAATGGGACCAATACCATTACACCATATACAAAAATAATCTCAAGATGGATTAAAAGCTTGAACATAACATCTGGAACCATAAAATATTTAAAAGAAAAAGAAGGGGAAATTCTTGATATTAATCTTAGCAATAATTTTGAGGATTTGAAACCAAAAGCAAAGGTAAAAAAGCAAAAATCAACAAGTGGTACTACAGCAAATTTAATAGGTCTGAATGGCAGAAGAAAAAATAAAAATGAAAGTAAACTATAGAATGGAGAAAATATTTGCAAACCATATATCTGATAAAGGGCTAATATCTGAAGTATTAAAGAACTCATACAACTTAATTTTAAAAATTAGAAGTTCCCATTGTGGCTCAGTGGTTAATGAACCAAACTAGTATCCAGGAGGATACAGGTTCAATCCCTGGACTTGCTCAGTGGGTTAAGGATCTGGCATTGCTCTGAGCTGTGGTATAGATCACAGATGTGGCTTGGATCCTGCGTTGCTGTGGCTGTGGCATAGGCCGGCAACTGCAGCTCTGATCTGACCCCTAGCCTGGGAACCTCCATATGCCATGAGTGCAGCCCTAAAAAGACAAATAATAAATAAAAATAGGCAGCAGATCTGAACAGACATTTTTCCAAAGAAAACATACAGATGGCCAACAAGTATAAGAAAGGGTGCTCAATATCACTAATCTTCAGGGAAATGCAAAGCAAAACCACAGTGAAATATCACCTCGCACCTGTTTATCTTCAAACAGACATGAAATAATAAGTGTTGGTGAGGATGTGGCAAAAAGGGAACCCTCATTAACTGTTAATGGGAATGTAAATTGGTGCAGCCACTGTGCACAACAGTATGGAGTTTCCCCAAAAAATGAAAAATAGAACTACCGTACAATATAGCAATTCCCATTATGAGTATTTATGTGAAGAAAATGATATCAGTATCTCAAAAAGATATCTGCATTCACACTTACTGCAGCATTATTTATAGTAGCCAAGACACAGAAACAGGTTAAGTGTCCATGGACAGATGAATGGATAAGGAAAATAATATATATACACACATATACATACATAGACACACACATATATTTATATATACATACACACAAATATTATTCAGCTATAAGAAAAATAATGAAACCCTTAAATTTTCCACAATGTAAAGGCCCTGTGAGGGTGTTATTCTAAGTCAAATAAGTCAAAGAAAGAGAAACACTGTATGATCTCCTTTATACTTGGAATCTGAAAAAAGAAAAAAAGAAAAAAAAACCTCGTAGATACAGAGAACAGACTGGTGATTGCCAGAGGCAGGGGTTAGAGGGATGGGCAAAGTGCATAAAGATCGTCAAAAGGTACAAAATTCTTCTTATAAGAGAAATAAATCCTGGGAATGTAATGTACACCGTGGGGACTATAGTTAACAGTGCTGTATTAGATATTTGAAAATTGCTAGGAGAGTAAATCTTAAAAAAATATGACAATAAAAAATATGTGTAACCATATGGTAATGGATTTTAACTAAACTTACTGTGGTAATCACTTCACTATATATACATATATTAAATCATTATTTGTACACCTAAATCTCTGCAGTTTTATATATGTTATACCTCAATAATAATAATAAAGTTTTATTTATTTTCATTAATTTTGGAATGATATTCTCAATGGATAGAGAATCCTGGTTTACCAGTTGTTTGTTTTTTTCCTTTTAAGCACATTAAATATACTGTTGTACTGTTTTTGGTCTTTGTTTCTGAGAAGAATGTCTGCCTTTATTGATATTTTTCTTTTCTGAATGAAATATTGTTTTTCTTTAGGATTTTTTTTGTTTGGTTTTTATCAGTTTTATAACAGTGTGCATAGGTGTGCTTTTTATTCTGTTTATTTATTTTTTTCTTGTCTTTTTGCCTTTTCTAGGGCCGCTCCCGCGGCATATGGAGGTTCCCAGGCTAGGGGTCGAATCGGAGCTGTAGCCACAGGCCTACGCCAGAGCCACAGCAACGCAGGATCCGAGCCACGTCTGCAACCTACACCACAGCTCATGGCAACGCCTGATCATTAACCCACTGAGCAAGGGCAGGGACCGAACCCGCAACCTCATGGTTCCTAGTCGGATTCGTTAACCACTGTGCCACGATGGGAACTCCAGGTGTGCTTTTTTAAAAAAACTCTTAATGACTTTCATTGGATTTCTTGCTTTCCTAAATTGATGTCTTAAATTCATCAAACCTTAGACATAGTTATTCAAATATTATTTCACTTTAGTCTCTTTTCTACTTGGGGGGAATGCATATATTTATATGTTGGTCTGCTTGATGTCTTATGAGAAGACACTAAAGTGTATTTGTTTTTAACTCAAAACTTTTTTCTCTGTGTTCTTTCCTTTTGCTCTTGAACTGCCCTCATATCTACTCATCCTTTATTAGTCTCTGTCCATTTTGCTATTATAACTATATAGTAAAATTTTCATTTTAAATGTTATTCTTTTTATTTCTATAATTTCAACTTTCTTGGTTTCTATTTCTCTTTTATCTCTTAGAGAAATAGAAACCAAAAAGGATAAAAATCCACTCGTTTTTATCTTTAATGTTCTTTAATATATTCATCACAGTTGTTTACAAGTCCTTATTTCTAAAAATCTTTATCCTCTTGGGGCTGGTTTGTACTGAGTAGCCCCCCTGCTAAATTATATGTCACACTGGTCCTGTTCCTTCACATGACTAGTAATTTTTATTTTATATTGAACATTTTGATTGATATCTTATCCAGATTATGCCACCATCTTTGAATGGTGTTGAATTTTGTTCCAGCAACCATAAATCACTGGCAGCTCCCTTTAACTCTATTAGGCTTGGTTTTATTCTTTGATTCCTAGGTAGATATATTTTCACTTTGTGTCAATCTTTGGGTAAGTCCCTTAATATTCAAACATGGCTTTTCTTCTAGTATGTAAACTGAGTTTTTGATGAGAACTGTAATGTATCTCCTCTAGTTGGGCTTCAAACTCAACATCTCTCCATCCTGTGTGACCTCTGAAGTTCTGTGCTGCATTCTGTCCCAGAGTGGCTATGTTCTGCCAGCACTTGCAGAACCTCACCCTGCACATAGATAGCTCAGCCTTTAACCAAAGACTCCATGTAAATTCCCATCCAGATTTCTAAGCATTCCTCCCTGTTCATGACACCAAGCAGATCCTCGCATAGCCCCCCTACTGCCCAAGAACAAAGGCCCCTCCAAGCCCCCTGTCTCGTTTGCAGAAAATCTGAATTGTCCAGGGCCTTCCTGAGTCACAAAAAAGAAGGTTCAAGCAGTTAATAATTAGGACAATAGAGTCACTGACTCAGTGTCTGATGCATATTCCTGAATTGTTTTACACATACTGTAACTGCCACCAGAAAAAAAAGTTAACTACATGATAACCTGACTATTGCCATAACATAAACTGCTCCATCTTGACCAGTACTCAATCTACACCTAGCACAATTTTAAGAACTGGCCTCAAGAGAATGGGGTTAATTATTATTACTTGCAAAAATCTTTGTGGGCATCAATATAATTGTAGCCTGCTATGCCCATATATGTAAGCAGGCAACTAAGACTGAATCAGGAAAGTGAAATGATACAGACCCATGTTTATTCTTCACTCTGAGAATACATGCCCTATGTCAGCATGAGAAAATTACGGAAGACAGACCTTCACCCTTAATCTCATAGAAATTGAATGATGTTTGGCAATGGGGAACCAAAGGCAGCTCTTCTGCCCTTTACTGTTTGCCCATTTCTGTTTTCCTCTAACTTTAAAAGAAATGAGATCGCTAGACAGTTTAACCTAATTCCTGATTTATGCTCTCCTGAATGCACATCATGCCTTGTCTAACCTATTGAGTCTTTTCCTAGATTAAAAGAAGTAAAAATGAAGAATTAAGTAGTTAAAGAGTGACTAGCTCTCTACCCTCAGCAGTCCCCTTAGCAATCCTGCAGGTAGATCACTTGGGCAAGACAACATCTGAAGAGTCAGCCAGTCTGCATGCAATGAAGAATGGCGCAGAACCAAACCTCCTACCTCAATGATTCACTGAGATTCTTCCCCCCTTTTCCCTTTAAAAACTGTCATAGGTAAGGAGGATCTTCAGAGCTGGTCTCAGGACATTAGTCCACCTTCTCCCCAGGTAGCTGGTTTTTCTGAGTAAAGCAGCTTTCCTTTCCACCAATTCATGCCTCTCAATAATTAGCTTTTGAGCAGTGAGCCACCTAACCTGAGTTCAGTAACAATTATTTTCTCCTTGAGGATTCATCTGCACAAATTCCAGCCTCTTCAGAAGCTCTGCTTTCTCATTTCTGTCACAATAGGGTATATACCCCTAATCAGAGAGTTGGATAAATCACAGAGCTTTTCTCATGGAATTTTAGTTCCTAGGGGCCACAGTCCTGTTCTTTTCTCTTTAATGTCCAAAAATGTTATCTCCTATTTTGTTTAGTTTTATAATTATTTATAGTGAGAATGAATGTCAAGTATTACATAATTTATTATGATTGAAAGTCAAAGTATAAAAACTTTTAAAAACTTGATCTACCTAAATAAACTTCTCTTCTATGATTCTCTTTTAGGATGTATTTTGCACATAGTTTATGTCATAGTCTACTAATTATCTAGATAAAAGATAAGATTTTCTTTTTTATGTCTTAAACTTATATTCTAGACAAAATTTAGACAAGTTGCAAAGGTTGAACATAAAATTCTTATATTCTTCCCCCTGTTTCCTCTCATGTTAACATCTTATATAACCACAGTATAATTATCAAAAATAGGGAATCAGTATTGGTATGGTTTATGCCACCTCAAAATGTACCTTTTTGGCATAAGGATTATTTTGAGCTGATTATTTTTCAGAAACTATAGACATATGAGAATCTCTGAAAACAGAGTAGGAGTTGCCTGTTTGTGAGGGAAATCTCCTTTGTAAGGGTGTCTCTCTTTTGGTACCAGGGAGAGAAGAGTAACTCTACATTTCCAGATACTCACCAATGGAAAATTAAACCTACATAACAAACCTTACCTTTGTTAATCATGCTTTTCCCAGTAACCTCCCATAACTGGTCTCCCACCACCGTAAAATCTTTGCCTTTAGATAAAGATGGTATTTAAGATGGTGATGTTGTGGAAAGTAACATAATGTCTTTCCTATCAAAGGAAATCTTGGTTACTCCATTTTGCTCTGGTTTCAGCAGAAGTGCCCCTGTGACCCCCTTCCTGTTTACCTCTTTTCCCAGCAGCAATTTTTTTCAGTTAGCCAACTGGGAAGAATGTGAGCCTTGACCTGACCAATGGGAAGGGGACAGGTAAATCACCTGAGTTAGGGATAAATAGGGGAGGGTCCTTTGTTCCGGGCACGTGCTTTTTGGAGTACCCGCACCCTTCTGCAGAAGTAAATTGCCTTGTCACGGTTTCTCCATGTCCACATGTCTCACTTTCCGACACTGGCGACCCGAGCCAGAGTTATCTTAATTTCCAATAGCGTGGGCCATTTTGAGGAAATTTTAATCCATTTTCCTGGGTATCTCCCAAGTGTATATGAGATATATGTATTATTAAACTTTATTTTGTTTTTCTCCTGTTTACCTATCAGGAAGAAAAGGAAGTCTTAGACATAGAACCTAGAAGGGTAGAGGGAAAATTTTTTCTTCCTCCTCCACTATTTATAACTGAAAACCTTACAAATTATCTGCAGAGGAAAAAGATGCCAGTTACATATATGAAAATAATATAGGCTTAGATACTGTTACTTACATTGGTATGTTCTGTTAAAAAGTCTCCATAGTTGCTCAGAACCACATAGAAAAATTTCACTTTGGAAATGAATAATTCAAATCAAATTTTGCTACTGTTAGGCTTTGGTTTGCAGCCGAGGCAATTTGATAACAAAAAAAATGGTAACATTTTTATATTTATATTATACAAATATTCAGTTAACACATTTAAATATACCTTATAGAGAGAGCAAATTGCCTTAATACCTTTAATACTTTTGAATGTACACCCTTTTCATAAAGGATAAGAGCTAGTTTTGCAAAATGACATTTTAAGAATGCATACTATTTGAACTGGTCTGTTTAGTTCTAGCAAAAGGAAGTCTCCAGCTGATCCCTTTGATTTCCCTAGCTGGGTTTGTTTGATTACCCTCATATGGATAATGCAAAAACCATATGGGGGGAATTTACTCCTTTTGTATTTTCAACTAAAACCTGCTGGGATACTTAGATCTTACAGCCTATAAGCAAACAAGGGGGAAAGTCATATAATTTTTATTTCAGGGCAAGGAATGAACTTTGTAAAACTCAAAATGAAAAGAACAGCTTTTAGAGAAAACATAAAATAATTTTATCCAAAGCTATTTGGCTTCTCTTGTTTGATTCATGTGTTATTCTGATTCTTCATTAGTTGGTATACAAAATAAATTATTTCTCATTCCTCATTTGATAATATTTCTTCATAATGCTAATGCAACCTTGCAAAACATATGCTTGTTTTTCTTGAATATATTATAACCCATGTGATCAATGATAAAATAAATAGCAAAATAGTAACCATTGTAAGCAGTCATGTGTGCATTCATGTTAATTTTCAAATTTTATTGTATGCCTAAGACATGTAAAGTAGTGCTTCTGGTTTCAGGAATTCCATGATGAACAAGACAGAAATGTCTCTTGTCATCATGCATCTGTGGGAAACAAAGTACTTTTGTTGTAGAATATAAGTTCTTTTGCCCAAATGCACAGTAAGTTCAAACAAATTGAAACATTTAACTTTGGAGCAGAGCAAGGTTTATTGCAAAGGTCAAGCAAGGAGAAGGGGCAGTTCATGCTCAAAAGACTGGAACTCTCTGATGGTTTGGGGGGAAGAGTTCTTATAGTCAAAATTTGTGGGGAAAGTTTGCTGTGTGTGTGACCTTTCTCTGCTTGGTGGTAAGGTGATAGGGTGGTGTTCTAGGAATTTCAATCATCAGCCTTTTGGTTCCAGTCAGTCTAGTGTCCCAGTGCTTGTGCTCAGCCTGAAGTTAACATCCTCCACTTGGGTGGGGGCCTTAATTCCTATAGAAATAGTTACATTATTATGTGTATTCCTCAAGGAAGAGCCAGGACCCTGCCCCAAATCTACACTATTGTTTCTCCAGTGTTCCTCCTTTGTTTCTGCATTCCATCCCTTCTCTAATTTATGACTGTTTGAATCTGCCCTTTGGAATGGGAAGGTCTAGGAGCCTGAAACCTTTTTCCTAGAAACAAAAAACAGGGAACACAGAAAGTCTTTTGTAACCAAAAGGGCCCCACAGAGTACTGACCAGTTTTAATTCTCCCATTTTCTTTATTGCTCCTCAATCTTAAAGAGATATTTGACAAGAAAATAACCTTTTGGATAGAGAGATTAATCATAAACTTGGCAGAGGAAACTGGTTTTAGGGGAATTCAGTTTCACTATAATTTTAGGTAAAGATAAGTGGTATAGAGAAAACAGAACAGACTAGAAAGAATACATAACAAATAAGTCTGTGATTCTGACATCAACAGGTTATCTAATAGTTCAATTAAATTTTAACACTATTTTGAGTTAGTGCAGAGCCCACAAGTTAAGGACTCAGTCTCAGAAGCCTTCCCTCACTTCAGATGCCAGTCTAAAGTCCGAGGTCACCTATACTTCTGACCAGCTGGCTAGAAATAGGGAATATATATTACTATTTTACTTTGCTGTACATCTGGAACACAACTTTGTAAGTCAACTATATTTCAATAAAATTTATTTTTAAAGAAGGATTACATTTGAGCAGAAACTAGAATAAAGTGAAGGATTAAGATATATGAATGCTTTCATGAAATGTCTTTAAATATCTGAAAGACAGCAAAGACATGTCTAGAATAAAGACTAAGTTAAGGGAAGAGTCAAAGGAGTTGAGTTCATGTAATCTTTAAGAATGTGCCCTAAGGAGTTCCCGTCGTGGCTCAGTGGTTAACGAATCCGACTAGGAACCATAAGGTTTCGGGCTCGATCCCTGGCCTTACTGAGTGGGTTAAGGATCCAGCGTTGCCATGAGCTGTGGTATAGGTTGCAGACGTGGCTCGGATCCCACGTTGCTGTGGCTGTGGTGTAGGCCGGCAGCTACAGCTCTGATTCGACCCCTGGCCTGGGAACCTCCATATGCCACAGGAGGGGCCCAAGAAATGGCCAAAAAGACAAAAAAAAAAAAAAAAAACAATGTGGCATAAGTTCAGCTTTGTGGATCATAGTATGAGAGCCAGTGTCTGCAGAATTTTTAAGGAAAAGAGTGCCTTGTTTGGAATGGTATTTTGAAGAGATCACTCAGGCTGCTTTTAGAAATGGATTGGTGGAGGGCACAAGAGTAGAAGCTGTGAAATCATTCCTTTTTTCTTTCTTTTTATTAAATTTATGGCCATATAGATTTTGCATTTGGGGGAATTTGAATAATGGAAACAAAACTTTTAGCTGGAATGATAGTTCCTCTGGGAAGTCTGCCTTAAATTATTATGTAGAGTTAAGTGCTTTCTTCTCTGAGTCTGTAGAATATCATTATCAAATATCTACTAAAAACAGAACCTACTGCATTTTTATGGTTATTTGATTATATGTCTACAATCACCATTAGTATGTTATAAACCCCTGGAAATCTTATCTGAGTTTGTACATCTTTCTGCTGGGTGGTTACTATATTGTATGTAATCAATACATTTTATCAAATGTGTGAATGGACAAAGCTCTTAAATATGCTTCTTTTGAGACTTAAATATCCAGCCAAATGCTTGTTTTATTATGATTTTTTTTGCTTAAGGAAAGCATCTTTTAAAAAGATTTTAAACATTTCATTTACTACACATATTGAAATGTATATCATATTCATGAGATGACTTGGACAGTAACAACTTTTTTTCTGTATGGTACATTCCAGCAATTTTATGACCTTTATAGTCAAGTTTCCTTTCCTTATGGCTTTAATACAACATATTGTAGTATGCTGAAATGAAATCTTTATTTTATAACATATGGTAGACTTGCAATAGCAGCCAACAACTAGTAAAAATTTGAGGGGGAAAAAATAACATTCCACATAGTATTATTCTATTAGCACTTGCTGAGAAATAAACAAAGGATCTAGCCCCGTCAATAGGGAATGCAGAAAACAAATACTATTTTGTACTTGTGTACAATTATAATTCTATAAAACTAGAAAGTTTTTGTTTAATACTAAAATATGCAATACTGTTTAACCTTCTAGAAAAGTAGTAAAAAACAAAAAATGTAGTGCTAAGTGATAATGTGAAATATGTGATTATAAATTGCAAGTCATATCTCAACTGCTCATGTAAATATTTGTTTATATACATATCCAACTGTTAATTCATCTCAGTCTTCTCCATTGATACTTCTCATTTGTTTCTAACTAAGAAAAGAAGAAGAAAAAAACCTACACATTACTTTTAAATTCTCCATTTAGTTATTTTCCTAGGGTGTATATTTGTAATACTTACGAATATGGTTCATACCTTAATGTTGCATTAGAAGCAGTTTCTATTTAAAGACACTGTTACTTTGTAAAATGTAAAACAAAAAAAACAATTTGTGACAAATTAATTTCACTTTCTAAAGACTGATATAACAATTCCAGTGTCCCTAACACTCCTAGTCTATTTTCCATTTTTTTCAAAATTAACAATAGTGTATAATTGGCACATTTGTGATGAATTTTTAATACTCTAAGTAAAAAATATATTTTAAGATGCATTTAAAATGTTATCGAATTAAGGTGTTTCTACACAAGTGCATTCCTGAATCAGACCAGTTTTTACTCTTATTGGTAAATGGTAGGCATAGTTCCTGTTTTGGTAATTTCTGTTACACCTTGAGTTTGGAACAAAACAACATTTAAGTATGCATGCATTTTTAAATAACAAAGATCAAGTCAGAATGGAAACAATCACAAATAAGGAAATTTAGAGCACCAAATCTATTTACATAATATCTCTCCCTAGTCTTTAATTCACTTGTTAGCAGTAAGTTAAATGCAGGAGTTACACTCTTCTTCCAGGCACTAGAGTAAAACTGGGTGACCAATTTTACATTTTCCTATAGTTTAGAGTAAGTAAATGTCACTGTGTGCTTTCAAAATATATAATCACCACTGGTCATTTATCACCTTCATTTGATGTTATTTTAAATTAAACCGAAAGCATTACATCTATTCCCTTTGATTATTTTTAGCAGAGAAACCTTTAGGCAGAATTATATATTAAACTATTGCTTTCTTTAGAAGGACATTCCTTTCTTGAGGCTTATCGGCATTGGTCTAATTTAGTTTTAATGCAATGGGGTCAATCAAGTTGAAATCACATGGTTTGTTTTTGCATCTTGTTCTTCAGGGGTTTACCTCATGAGATTAAGAAATCAATGCTTCTACTAGGTATTCAGCTTATTCTCTCCCTTGAGTCCATGAGAGCTTATACATTTCTACTTAGTGAAAGCCCGCTGAGAGGGCCAGAGTAGTTACTTCTACTTCAAAGTAATCGTAAGTATCCCTCTGAAGCAGTGCTTCCCTATGGCACAATTAGGATGATTCTTCCCGTCTGCACAGGACTGCTTTTAATCACTTTGAAGTGGTGGTATTTTTTTTTTTTTCCTCCCTATCTGACCATTGTTGGGCCTAGATGCAAAAAGGTTACTAGCAGTGCCTCAGTATTTTCTCTTCAAACTCATGTTAAATGCTGAGTAGGCGACTCAGAGCATCATGTTTCTATTCCATGGCAGCCAAGGTGGGGGTGAGGGGGTTAAAATAGGAAGCAAGGAAGAGAAACATGGCCTCCCGGGTAACAAGGGATAAAGCTGATTCAGGATGTAAAATTCTCTTAATCTTATGTGAGGCTCAGTAAAATCACTAACAAAACAAATCTAAGACCCAGAGACAAAAATCAGAAAACAGGCTGCTTAAATAATCCACCAATCTCACTTTCAGAATAAGTCAGGCCTATTAACAAACACTAAAGATTGCCTTTTAAGGCCAAATTTTAGTACAAATTGTCTTTTATATTGCCTGGAAAATTATTTTTAATACACAGAAGTGATGTTCTATCGTTAATGTAACTATTAGATGAAAATAACTATGAAATGCTTTTATGCCCTTAAAAATACTCTTTTAAAAAAATTCTTTCCACATTTTTCCTTGGAACCTTATTTACATGCTTGTATGCAATTATGCGTGAAACTGTCCTTTGGTTTAATGAAAGGACATTAAAAGTAATATGTCATGTGTATGATGGTTTATACAAAAAGGAAGTACTTGAATTTTATTTATTTTGGTATGTATAAAGAGTAGAAATCTGTCTTTATGAACAATTTAAGGTTTAACTGATGCTTCTGTTTGCTCTAATATCTTATAATAGAGTTACACCTTTGGTATACTAGAAAATATATATATTCAACCTAAACGAGACTATTTAGAATTTCAAATTTTTACAATTTATAATTAAATTCATGTAGTAATCTTTAGTGTCTTTCATAAAATTTGCCTTATTCTCATTCTGTCAACATGGTTATTTGAAATTTAGCCAACAACATCCACTACATTACAAAATTAAGGGGTCAACTTTAGCCCTCATCTTACTTAACAGTACTTGACAAAGGTGATAATTCTGATTCTTTTGAAATATTTTTTTCTGGGTTAGAAGATACTGTGAAAAAAAAATATTATGAATGCCTGGATATTTTCCAACTTTCCCAGATATTCTCTTAGTTTTCTTTGATTATTTTTCATTTTCCTCATCCCTTAACAGTTGGGTCACTCTCATGATTGCTTCTTTGATTCTCATAATTATTCTGGAGTAACAAGCTGTCCCCAAATTCAGTCACTTAAAACAATATTTATTATTGCTCAGGAATCCATATGTCCTCTCAGTGGGTCTTTTGACCTGGAACAGGCTCTGCTGATTTTACTGCATACACATGATTGATTTGAATAGCCTCCCTCACATTTCTGGAGGTTGGCTGACTGGGTGGCCTGGAGGGTAAAGGGTGATTAAGTCACTTGATTCTCAGAACCCAGCAAGCTAGCCTATACTTTTTCATGTGGCATTGTCAATCTTCAGAAAGAGAAATCAGAAGCACATGATGTGTCTAGAGACCTGGATTGACATTTCCATTGCAATGTATTGGCCAAAGCATGTCACAAAGATGGCCTAGATTCAAAGGAGTTTGAGATGATTCCACCTCTTTATGGAAGAAACTATGAAGTCACATTTAAAAGGAAATGAATTGAAAGAGAGTAAAAAAACTGGGGACACATTTGTAAATAATATTCCCCAACCACTTCTAATCTCTGTTTTTATTTCTTCAGTGATCTTACCCAGTTGCAGAAAAGGTTTTAAATACCGTCCACATGCTGATAACTTCCAAATTTATATATATAACTAGTATATCTCCCTGAAACCTCAGACTTACTTAACAAATTTCCTATTTGAGATTTTTATTTGGATGCCAAATAATCTTCTCATCCAACCGCACAACTGCTTCAGCAAAATTCTTCCACATTTGTATACTTACATTTACCAGGTCAGAAAACTTAAAGTAATGCTTAAGCCATTATTTTTTTCCCATACTCCACATCCAATCCAGCCATACATTTCCTCTCTATCTGAAAAGAGTCGGGGAGAAAAAAAGTTTTCTCTACCCATCTTAAATTCTTGGCTGCTGCTCTATAATAGACAGATTAAGAAGATAAGGGCAATGAGAAGTTTATAAACAAGTATATCACATATACATGGAAGAAACTCAGGGATGAGTAACTTAAGAGGTGGCTTAGAACTCAGAAAAACAAAACATATATTTACAAAGCAATGACATTTTAGACTTACAAGGTCTGCAAGATGAGAAGGTAAATGGCAGATAAAGGCTAGTTAGTGAAGTTTGTTACTTTGGTTCCTCTGGTCCCATCTTTGGGTTAATAAGGGTCTAAAGGTGTCTTTGGTGATTAACTTTTGTCCTTCCTTATAGAGAAGGACAAAACTTTTGTAAATTTTTATCCTGTTTTTTTGGAAAATAGGGAGAGGATAGAAAGCTATTCTTGGATCTGCTTTTCAGTTACCTTCAGCTAAAAATGATCCCAATGTGGTGGCATATTTGGGGTGGCAAATTCTGGTATGCAATAAAAGCGTATCCTATGTCTGACAAATGCTCCCCAGCTGTAGTTCCTCCATGTCCAAACTGCCATTATCTCCCAACTGTATTATTACAATACCTTCTGTTTTCCTTCTCCTGCCCTACCTAACCTTATATCTATTCTCCCTCTGCAGATAGAGTAACTGTACTAAAACTTAAATTTTATTAGTATTCTACTCAAAATCTTCCTATAGCTCTGACTCTTACTGTGTAAAAGCCAGTTTCATCCCAATGAATCCTTCCCCATATCTTGATTCTTCACGTGTGATTTCTGATTCAAGTAATCATACCTAACCTATTAAGTTCATATTTACCCCTCAGATTATCTGAATTTAAAGAAAATATTATATTTTAGATTTATTATTGCTCGTTTAAAAATGTTGAGAAATAAATTCACATCATCCAGAACCTAAAAGTATCTTCAATATTGCTTCTACACAATTTCCACAAATTAATTAAAATACTCAGGCATAGAAGACCTGATTAAAAAAAAAAAACAAAGAGATAAAAGTCAAAAGAAACAGACTCACAGTAGATCCACATAAGGAACTTATCAGCTATGAACAGTAAAATAATAATGCTTAATAATCGATGAAATAGAAGGTGAGTTTGGGAAAATTTCCAGAGAACTAGAAACTTCAACAAGAACTACAAGGAAATATAATACTAAAAATACTGTGGCAGAATTAGCTCAGTAGCTATTTCTGAACATGAAAAAGAAATGACGAACTCTTGAGAGTTAGGTCACAAGAAAATACCCAGGGAAGACCAAACGATATAATGCAACAAAAAATATTACAATACAAAAAGCAATGTTACATATATGGATTACCAGCAAATGAGAGAAGTAATACCTGAAGAGATAATGGTTGATATTTTTTTCTAAAATGAATGAAAGGCACCAAGATCACAGACTTAAGAAATCTGATAAATGCCAAATAAGAAAAATAAAAGAAAACCACATCTAGGAATATCATGGTCATTGTTAAAAACTTATAACTTAGTGCTATAAGCCACCTGAAAAAAAGACCATTATCTTTAAAACACACTGACAGCTAGCAACAGCAACAATAAGGAAGAACAGAAAAGAAGGAAATGATATTTTTAAAGTGCTGAAAAACCTGTCAACCTAAAAGTCTCTATATCCAGTAATAATAACCTTTAAAAATAAAAATGAAATAAATGCTTATTCAGGAAAAAAAAGGAGAGAAACTATTAATTAACTACACAACAATACTAAAGGAAATCTAAAGAGGACTCTTCAGGCAAAAGGGAAAATGAGAGGGTCCTAATAATCCAGGAGAAGCATTTATCAAAACTGCCAAAAGAAAAAAAACAAAACAAAACTAAGTAGTTATACAGTCATATATACATACATATGTGTATATATTTATGTGTATGCAAACACACATATAAGAAACAAAACCTATGGAATATTACTGTTACATACATGTAGAAATTCTACCCAAAATATTTGCAACAACACTGAAGCAATATATAAAAATAAAAATATATTATAAACTATCTAGGTTTATTCCAGAGATACAAAGAAGCATAACAATGTAATTCACCATTGTAATGCATAAAAATGTTTATCTCAATATATGAAGAGAAAGCAGCGAATAGAATTCAATATTAATTCATGTTGAAATTCATGTTGAAACAAGTTCACACTTCTGAAGAAATGAAAATATTTAAAATATTTTGTTTTCTATAAAAAAACCTGTTGAGATACCACACTTGATAGTTCCATAGTGGGAACTTCACTACTGTGCAGGTTTTTAAAGAGATCTAGCCCACTGCAGTACAATAAAATTATAACAATAATAACAAAATCTATAAAAAATGGATTTGTAGCTGTGTCATGATTTACCTAGAAAAATCAAAAAAATCTACAGATACATTGCTAAAATAAGCAAATATTAACAACTTCACAACACAAGAACATTGTATAAACACATAAATACATTTCTATTAAGTATGTAATTTACCATAGCTTCAGGATACTAGGGATTTTTATCTTGCTGTATCATTAAGAAATAATTTATATTTGCTTTTCTGAATGTCACCACAATAATCACATATTTTGAAAGCCACTGAATACATTTGCTCTTTCTTGTCACTATGCAGCTGTGCCCCAGTAATTATGCAGAGGTTTTATTCAATAATGACTTTTCTTTCTCTGTGTTTGATATGGACAGTGTAAGTTATACTGCTGGTGAAGGCAACTGATGAGAAAAACAAATATAGCCTGTTAAGAGTTATCCTATCTATCTATCCATCCGTGTTGATTTTCCTTTGTTCTGTTTCAAGAGAAAATTCACTGAACTCAATGTTGACTGTTGCTGTCAAATCCCTCGTTCCTTCAAATCACATACTTAGTCTGGCTCCTTCATGTCCCTGCTATATATTTGAAATGACAAAAATTACACTATTATCTTTTATAAAGCTTGATTAATAATATTTTCTTCATCCACCTTTGGTTTGGATGGACATTCAGTAATGAAGCTCCATAGAGTTTGTTGTAAATATTGCATTATATCATTATTTCAAGAGTAATTTCTTGAATGACTATGCATTCTCTAGCAGTACATACAGTAACCATGGACTAAAATCTACACACAATAGATATAATAAGATGTGGCTTACATTCATGTGCTAAAAATGCCTTGGAAGGTAAATTTTTTTCATAATTACAATGGACATTATAAGTCCTTATCTATAGGTGTTCTTTTTAGGCTACATGTTAAGAATTACTATTAAGATCAAATTATTTTATGGGAAGTTCCCACTGTGGCTCAGCAGTAACAAGCCCTACTAGTATCCATGAGGATGTGGGTTCCATCCCTGGCCTTGCTCAATGGGTTAAGGGATCCGGCATTGCAGTGAGCTGTGGTGTAGGTTGCAGACATGCCTTGGATCCTGCATTGCTGTCGCTGTGGTACAGGCAGCAGCTATGGCTCTGATTTGACCCCTAGCCTGGGAAATTCCATATGCCCCAAGTGTGGCCCTAAAACCAAAAAAAAAAAAATTATGGCAGCTTTCTCATTTCACATATTTCCTCTTTAGGCAGAGTTATGATAAGCATTACCAATAGTATATTATTTTAAACTACATAGGGTCATAAATCCTTTGTCAGATGATAATAAAAGGTTCAAATTTTTTTTTACCCCTCTTCAAATATGCCTAGCTATTTAATTTAAACAGCATATTTACATAAGAATGCCCATATTTTACCACTAATTATCATGCAGGTAATTTTAGAAATTGAGGAGACAAAAGGACCTCAAGTTTTCTATTGATTTCCCAGTTTTCTGTCAGTATAATATCTGAATCAGAAATGTCAGAAGGGAAATGTCAGTCTTCCCGTTTCTCCAAAGGGGAAGAAATAATACATCCTCAAACAGCCATCTTTAATGTCTACTAGTACTGATTCTGCCAAAAATGTCTTTTATTTTTTGTTATTCTAAGTATCTCTTTCTGCAGTTCAAGTTTATGACTTTTATTTTTTTAAGATTTGGACTTAAATATGACTTTTAATTTTTCAAGCTTTGGACTCCCCCCCCCCAAGTTTTGGACTTCAAAATTTGATCTTAATAGTAATTATTAACATGTAGCATAAAAAGAACACCTATAAATAAGGACTTATAACATCCACTGAAATTATAAAAGGTGGATAAGAGACACACACTCAGTGCCACGGCTGGGGGAGGAAACAAAAGCAGTGAGAAACAAAGATGGGTTGGGGGTGGGGGCAGGACAAAATTTTCTATCTTTTATAAGGAAACAACTTTATTTTCTTTCTGGCTTTTTAATCTACTGATATTTCTAATTACCTAACTCCAGTATACCACAAGCAAAGGTTTTTTTTATAGTAGAAATAAACTACACTGTCACTACAGAAAATTGGATGCAGATTCCTTATTATGAAGTATTAGCTGCATCTTCATTTTCAGTTTTAAAGTGTATACATAAAGGTCTTATCATAATGTCTTGCATACAAAAGCAAGCTTTGTATTCCCACTCCCCCCCCCCCCCGCCCCCGCCGAGTTGCCTATGTGAGGAATGTAGAAACTATTTACCTTCATCTTTCTGATGGTAGTGTTGCCATCAGCAATTTCCTATTACTAGATATAGAAGCTGGCTCTGTACTGGTTAAGCGCTTTTTCTTTGACACATAAACAACTTTCTGGAACCTTTTAAATACTGGAATATATTAACACAGGTGTGTTGCTGAACTATTTGGGCCCTGTCACTTTAAACCTCCTTCTGTACTTGAAACAAAGTGTCCTATCTCTTTGATTTTCCCATGTGTTGAATTTAGCTTGGAAACTTATCACAAGCTCTATTTTCAACCATCATAGCAGAGTTCACCAGATTGGGACTCAGTAGGACATTTCTCCAGAACATTTTTTTTATTGAATGCAAAGTTATATGCTCAAATTACTCCAATTTTTAATTGTTATTGGACAGATAGAATCTGTCTTATGTATGTGTCCTCATTCTTACCCAGGTTTATAGAAATTACTCCTTCTAAACAAAGACAAAACAGATTTCAATTTAATATTAACACATTTGTTTGTTTCATAACTTTAGAAGTGCTAAAACAGCAGTGATAACTTTTAGCTACATAGCTGAAAATCTTTTTACATTTTAACAGACCTACTGAAGAAAAATTCGTTTTAAAAATGAAACTAATTTTGGATTCCTCCAGGATATAATTATGCACTGTCATAAGATTCTCTATTTTATGTTTAATGTTTCTGTCTCCACGGTTAGACTCTAATGACAGTGACAATGGAAGCATTTTGTATGCTTAAGTTCTCCTGCAGTTTCCAAAATTGTGCCTGCTCATGTTTTCATATTAGAAATATAATAAACACTGACTGATTCACATATTGAATAATGTGGCTTACCTATTTTAGAAGACGTTGAAGATCTGTGCTTTTTGGTTTTTGTTTTGTTTTTAAGACAAGTTTACTAGTGCCAGCAAATCACGAGGTTAAGCCCAGGTACTGAGCTAGCCTGATTTAAGATAATATTAGGTACATTGTAATGTTAAAGTATGTTTGCCAGGTTAAATTTGAATTGGATGTAAATTAAGTGAATTCAAGATGTGTAAATTAGCACTTACAAATGCCTATTCATTGCAGAAAATGTCATCCATGGTAAGACAGATGGAAGATATTTGAGTATGACCTTGGATAACTAACAATCTTCACATTCAAAATATCAGAATCTTGTAATAGTCATACATACAAAGTTCTGAAAAAATGAAGTTAACAAATCACTATGTTAAATTATTCTGAATATAATTTTAACTCACCAGTATTCACTTAACTAAAATGCTATTTTCTTAAATATCTCATTATGTCGTAAGAGATCAGATCAGACTTTTTTAAAAAGTAATTACAGACAAAAGTGAGTGAGCTTCTCTTAAGGTTGTCATATCTGTCAGGGTAATAAGATGTCTCCATCTATGAGACAGATGGTGTTTTAGTTTGAATATAAACCAACTTGAATGGTAGAACAAAGGGAAAGAAATATTAAGTTTTTAATTGAAAAACTGCTTCATTTCTTAAGATCTATGATGGCTTGTTGAATAGCTATGGAAAGAAAAGTATTTCTCTATCACTCACAATATTTCTGACACCAAGTGTATGAATATTTCCCTTCACATTAAGTGATTTTGATACTAAATATCCTATAGGTTAAGGGCTCAACCCCACCAAGACTGTCCTCTACTTCAGACTCCAAGCACAATTGGTAGCTCCTAAGGTTAGCCACACTTCTGTGTAACTTGGCTACAAATTGAGGATTACCAAGACCCTCTATTCAAGTTCAATAATTTTCTATAACAGCTCATAGATCTTAGGGAAACACTTTATGTATTCTAGCTGGTTTATTATAAAGAATACAAATTGGGAATATCCACCTGAAAGAGATACAGAAAGAAAGTTTTGGGAAAAGGGTGCTGATTTTCCATGCCATTTCTTGGCATTCCACCCTCTCCTCCTAGAACTTTCATTGTTTACCAACTCAGAAGCTTTCCAAATGCTGAAATTTAGGAGTTTTAGGTAGTCTTCATTAGGTGGGCATCGCTGACAGACTCACTGGCCACTGGTGATTAAGTCAATATCCAACACAACTTCCTTCTCAGAGGCTGGAGGTGGGCCTGAAAATTCTAACCTCTAATCTTTCCTTGGCTTTTCTGACATTGAGCACCCCCCTTTCAAAAATCACCTTATTAACCAAAACTCAGATATGGTTGAAAGGAAGTCATAACAAGTAACAAAGACCTGTCATTCAATAACTCCCAAAAGTTTTAGTAGCTCTGTGCCAGGAACTGGGAATAATTTTTTTAAATACGTATTTATTTTTATTGTGACGTTACTATATTATGATTATATACCAAGGTTTTTATTCCTGATTTTTATAACTGTTACATAGTTATAATAATTACATTTGCATATTAAATCATAGTTAAAATCACTAATATATGGAATATAATAGAAATGATACAATTGAACTTACAAAAGAGAAGCAGACTCGGAGGTTTTGAAACCAAACTATGTTTAACAAAGGGCAAACATGAGAGAGGAGGGATAAATTATGGAGTTGGGATTGACATATAGACAAGGCTATATTTAGAATAGATGGGTAATGGGGACATAATGTATAGCTCAGGCAAATTTACTCAGTACTGTGTGGCAACCTATGGATCTATGTATATGTATAACTGATTTAGAATGCTGTACACCTGAAATTAACACAACTTTGTAAGTTAACCCTATTCCAATAAAATTATTTTTAAAAGTTAAAAAAATACTTAGATATTCTAAGAGTTATTAAATAAAACTCAGGTTTTATGTGGAAATTTTCCCTTCATATTAGGCATTTTAATCATGAAATTTTGACTGTAATCATATCCAATAATTGTGGTACTAATAAGCTTTTAAGAATCTTCTGAAGTTAAACAATAAGAATTGAGAATTATGTAATTGAAATTTCTTTCTTTAAATAAATATCTTGAGTGGTCTTGGAGGAGCCTCAATTTTTCAACATTTTCTACACCTTTGATAATTCAGTGAAAAGGATTTGATTTGTATTACCCAAGTGACAATACTCACCTATCTTTGAAACTTCAGATAAGTCATTTTAAACATTTTAACACATTATTTTGGAATGAACATTTGATGATATTAGAAGAAATCACTGACAAAACGGAAGAAAATCTATGGGAGAAAATATTTGCAAATAATATGACTGGTAAGGGGTTAATATCAAAAATATATGAACAGCTCATCCAACTCAATATCAAATAAACAACCCAATCAAAGAATGGGCAGAAGACCTGATTAGATGTTTTTATAAAGAAGATATATATATGGCTAATAAACACATGAAAATATGCTCAACATCACTAATTAGAGCAATGAAAATCAAGAAAATACCTCATACCTGTCAGAATGGCTATCATCAAAAAATCAACAAATAACAAAGGTTGATGAGGAGATGTAGAAAAGATATGTGTTTTTGCAGCAATGTGGATGAACTTAGAGAATATCATGTACACTTAGGGAGGAAATAATTCAGACAAAAAGACAAATATTGTATGATATCACTTAAAAGTGGAATCTAAAAAAAACAACTGAATGTATATGCAAAACTAAAACAGAATCACATACACAGAAAACAAACTATGCTTACCAGAAGTAAGAAGAAAGGGGGGAAGGGGAAAATAGGGTAAGAGATTAAGAGATACAAACTACTATGTACAAAGTAAGAAATGAGAGTATGTTTTATGGCACAGGGAATTATATTCTTTCTCATATGATAATTTTCAATAGAGTATAACATGTAAAAAAAAACTGAATCACTGTGCTGTACACCTGAAAACTAATATTGCACATCAACTATACTTCAATAAAATAAATCATTTTGTTGAAAGACTTGAAAAAAAACTCTGATGATGCAGATGGCAAATACATTTATATTATTATAGTAATGTTATTGTGATAATATACTACTTCCTTATACTTTAATGTTTTTAAATGATGGCTTAAATCTCTTTCAATTCAGTGCATGTAGTATAGTGCAGAATATATGTCTTTATATTGCTTTAATAAGTGAGACAAATCTCTTAATGTTGGATGACTAAAAGATTTGGTTAAATTATAACATTATAAAGTTTGGAATTGACAAACCCTAATGATAATTTGTGAGCCTTTTTCAACAAAATGGCAAAAACACATATCTTTTAGGATGTGTGTTTGCTGGTTAATAACAGAAGAAAATAAACCATTAGAAGAGTAATGAGGTAGATAATAATGACCTTTCAATGTAAAAAGAAATGAGACAAATCTTGTACACCTTAAATGACATATTAAAAGTGTAATTGAGAGCTAGGCCTTTCAGGTATTTTTTAATTCCAAAAGTCATTGATTATTTTCCTAATGATATTTGGAGACTGCTATTAAAATTTTGTGCTTTTGAATTGGTGATATGATACTATTTCCTAATCTGCAAAAGTTATGCTCATAGATCAAATTTATGAACTCATGATTCACAAGGTGAGCATTGTGTTACCTTTACTCTTAATAGACTGAGCAATATTTGTATACAAACTATTTGTTTGCATGAATTTCAAAGATTGGTTATCTAACTTTGTTGATGTTCCTATAGAAGCTTCTGTCTACAAGATTTGATTGACATGTCCACATGGACAGCTCTTGGCAACTAGTAGATTATTATTTTTTATTTAATAACTGCTAGAGACACTTGGCTGCCTGTAAACCCATCCATTAAACATTTGCTTTTTTAAAAAAATTAGAGTTGATTTATAATTTCTGTCAATTTCAGCAAAGTGACACAGTTTTATATATACATACATACATTCCAAAAATAATCAATTAAGTCTACATTTTCTATTGTGTCATTTAGGATCTCTGTTGTTGATTTTCTATCTAGAGGATCTGTCGATTGATGTGAGTGGGGTGTTGAAATCTATTATTTCATTCTCATCAGTTTCTCCTTTTATGTCTGTTAGTATTAGCTATATGTATTTAGGTGCTTCTATATTAGGGGCATATATGTTGATGAGTATAATTTCCTCTTCTTGAATTGATCTTTTCATCATTAAATAGTATCCTTCTTTGTCTTTCTTTATGGCCTTTGTTTTAAAGCCTGTTTTGTCTGATAAGAGTTTTGCAACTCTCATTTTCCTGTCTTTTCCATTCACATGAAATATCTTTTTCCATCTCCTTTCAATTTATATGTATCCTTTGCACTAAGGTGATTCTCTTGTAGACAGCATATTGTACTCTCTTGTTTTTTTTTATCAAGTCTACTACTATACTCTTTTGACTGGAGCATTCAGTCCATAGACAAGGTAATTATTGATAAATGTGTATTTACTGCCATTTTAAACCTAGTTTTCCAGCTGATTCTGTTTCTCTTTTGTTCCTTCCCTTTTATGGTTGGATGATTTCCTTTTATTTTATGCTTTTGTCCTCTTCTTAGTTTTTGTGATGTATTATTTGGTTTTGATTTGTGCTTGTCCTATTTTTCAAGTATGTTAACCTCTTCCTATATCTGCTTGTTTAGCCTGATAGTCATATAGGCTCAAACAGATTATTTAAAAAAGTCTTACTTTTCTTCCCCACATTTTATGGTTTTGACATTCATTTTTAACATCTTCATGTTTATCCTTTTGCTGTTCTTTTTGTTTGTTACTTTTAAAATAGGTTTCTTTTTTCCTTTTAGATCTGTATACTGGCTTAAGTGATTACTTTTCAATTGTGTTTTTCTCCATCCTATTTTACTTCTTTCCTGTTTAAAGGAGACTTTTCAGTATTTCTTTTAGAAGGGGTTTAGTATTGCAATATTTTTAGTTTTTGTTTGTTAGGGAAATTCTTTATTTCTATTTTAAATGACATCCTTGCTGGGTAGAGTATTCTAGGTTGCAAATTTTTCCCTTTTAGAATTTCAAATATACCTAGCCATTCTCTTCTGGCCAGTACTGTTTCTGTAGAGAAATCAGCTGATAGCCTTATGAGGGTTCCCTTATAATTAACTCTTTTTCTCTTGCTGCCTTTAGAATCCTCTCCTTGTCTTTAACTTTTGCCATTTTTATTACAACATGTCTTGGTGCAGGCCTCTTTGGGTTCAATTTGTTTGTGCCTCTCTGTTCTTGCTTTTATCATGGTATCTATTTCCTTTAGATTTGCAAATTTTTTAGCCATAATTTCCTCAAATATATTTTCAATCCCCTCTTCAGTTTCTTCTTCTGGAATGCATATTATGTGTAGATTGTCTGCTTTATATTATCCCATAGATCTCATTTATATTGCTTACATGTTTTGTTCATTTGGTTTTCTGTCTGCTGTCCTGATTGGGTGATGTCCATTAGTCTCTCTTCCAAGTAACTTATTTCTCTGCATTATTCATTCTGCTCTTCAGTGCCATTAACAAAGCCTGCAAATGAATTTTCTAATTTTTCTTGGCTCCTCATATTTTCTATTTCCTTTCTAAAGTAATTTGCATTACTCTTCATATCTACTGTTAATTCCTTCATATTAGCTCTTAATCCCCTCAGTATATTCACTATCTCCTTTTTGAATTCTGTGTCTGCTGGGCTGCAGAGGTGTGTTTCATTTTTTGTTCCTTCAGGGGAATTCTCCTTTTAACAGGCAATGTTTCCTGAGCTTCTTCATTTTGTTTATATTTTTCTTATTCTGTGAGTTTAGGGAAAACAACGGCTGTAGTCTTGGGGGCTATTTATATGTGAGAGTGTCCCTGGGTATATTGTGAGGGATGATGATGATGATGACCACTTTGGTATGAGGGCGACTCTTGGTTTGGATGCTTGCTGTCTTCTTCCTCAGTGTGTGCAGGCTGTTATTCCCATGCTGGTTTAGGGCCTGTGGTTGCTTCCAGGGATATGGAGGCAATGGGCAGGTCCTGTGGCCAGTGCCTGGTTGCTGGGCCACTGACAGGGACAAGGACCCAAAGGGAGGTTGTGCAGGTTGCTATTGATTGCAGGGAACTGGGAAGTGACAGTGACCCTCAGGCAGTTGTAGGCAGCAGCCAGAGTGTTTGGCAGGGGTAGCAGCAGGGTTTGTGCATTCCCAGGGTTGTAAGAGCAACAACAAGTAGCATTCAATTACTGTGCCTTTCTCTGTGCCGACCTCTGATGTTACTGGGGCAGTAGATAGTGCCTATTCACAGATCCCTAGCAGTGGTGGGCCATGCTTAACTCTGAAATCTGAAATGGCTGTGGTGGTTTTCCCCCTGCCATCCTTAGTCTGTACTAGAGGCAGCAGTCTGCTAATATCCCATGCAAGTGGTACCCCACTGCCTGTAGCCCATGCAAGAGGTGCCTAGCTGCCTGAGACTGTGTGTGCACAGAGAAAGATATTCCTATGGTAGTTCATTCCTCCTGCTCTTGCCCTCCCCAACAATGGTGTCTTGCTTCTCCTGTGGGCCCAGACATCCTCCCAGGTTCCCTTAGCTGTGGCACTCTAATCACCAGCCAGTGGTGCACTGCTCCCTAGCCCCCTAGGCTGTCTCGACACAGCCAACCATAGTCCTCTCCCTCAAACCTCTGGAGCCTGAGTCTCAGCCCCCAGCCCCTCCTGGAGTGTCTTAGGCTATGGTATCCAAGGGCACTGGTACTGATGGTCTGTGTGCTCTTTCTGCTTTGCCCTCCTCAGTCTGACTGCTGTGGTTTTCTCCAAGGCTTTGAGGTCCCTCTGTCTCAGCTGATCTCCCCATCAGTTGGTCATGTCTCAGGGTGAGGGTTCCTTTCCTCTTACTCAGCACCCTCCCAGGAGCACTGGTCCTGACCTGATTCCTTTTTTTCCTCTTCTGTCTTGTTTTTTTTCTACCAGGTACATAGAGTTTTCTTGCCTTTTTTGGAGGTTTAAGGTCTTCTGGTAACACTAAATAGATGTTCTATGTGAACTCTTCTACATGTAGATAGTTTTTTTTTTTTTTTTTTGTCTTTTGCTATTTCTTTGGGCCGCTCCCGCGGCATATGGAGGTTCCCAGGCTAGGGGTCGAATCGGAGCTGTAGCCACTGGCCTACGCCAGAGTCACAGCAACGTGGGATCCGAGCCGCGTCTGCGACCTATACCACAGCTCATGGCAACGCCGGATCATTGACCCACTGAGCAAGGGCAGGGACCGAACCCTCAACCTCATGGTTCCTAGTCGGATTCGTGTTAACCACTGTGCCACGACGGGAATTTTTTTTTTTTTTAATGTGTTTGTGAGAGAAGGTGAGTGCCGTGTTTTTTCTGCCACCTTGAGCCTGTGCCATACGACATTGTTGATGGTTGTGCTGCTGTATATGAAAAATCTCCAACTTCAGTACCCTTTTAACAAAATGGTTTCTCTAGTTGGTAAATACTATCACTGATTTTCTAGGTGGATATAATTCAGAAGAACATGCATACTTTCTAGAATTTCCTGGTTATTTAGTATTTATTCTTAATACTCTGGGTATTAGTTAGGTTGGACAAAACATAAGCTGGGAGCTAGAGGCTGTCATGGATTGAAATGTGTCCTTCAAACCATGTCAATATCCTAAATCCTGAACCTCTGAATGTAACTAAGTTTGGAAATAAGGTCTTTGCAGATGTAATCAAGTTAAAATGAGGTCATTAAGGTGTGCCATAATCCAATATAACTAGTTTACTTGTAAGAAGAGGGGGAGAATACTATATGATGACAGAGGCAGAGACTGGAGAGTTGCAGCTGGAAGCTAAGGAATGCCAAGGATTTCTGGCCACAATCAGAAGCTAGAAGAGGCAAGGAAGGATTCTTCCCAGAGTCTCAGAGGGAACATGGTTCTGCTGACATCTTGATGTTAGAATTATAGCCTCCATAACTGTAAAACCATAAATTTTGATATTTTAAGCCTCCCAGTTCATGTTATCTTGTAATAGAAGCCCTAGGAAATTAACATAGGAACAAAATCTTCAAATAAATGACATGATGAGCTTTAACTTCCTGGAAAAAAATAAAATCTGAGGTGTTAAGTTTCTCAAATCATATACCAAATTAACTTTCAAGAATAAACTGAGGTTATCATATACATTATGTATTTACTAGGTGTATACATTTATTCTTGTGCTAGGGGACAGAAGGAGAGTTGAGGAGGAAAACAATAGGAGTATAAAGAAAAAGATTTAGTCATTCTCTTAATGAGCTAAGAACATAAAGGGGTATTAAACATGTAAACTAAATATTGGGGATTTCCCATAATCACTCAATGGTAATGAACCTGACTAGTAGCCATGAGGATGCAGGTTTGATCCCTGGCCTCACTCAGTGAGTTAAAGATCCAGCATTGCCATGAACTGTGGTGTAGGTCATAGATGCAGCTCAGATCCCACGTTGCTGTGGCTGCGTTACAGGCTGGCAGCTCTAGCTCTGATTCTACCCCAAGCCTGTGAACTTCCATACACTATGGGTACAGCCCTAAGAAAGAAGAAAAAAATAAGACAAAAAAACCCACCTAAATATTGTGTACTTCAGAAGTATGTAGTTGCTAAATAACACTCAATTGAGTAGTTTAAAGGGTTTTGGCTATAAGAAAGATTTCAAAGGGAAAAAAAAATTATACAGTTGTGACAATGGAAAACATAAGCACAATCTAACAGAACATAGTTTGAAAATAAATGGCATTTTTGGCAATGGTGAGAATACTAGTGTATTTCATATGTACAAACATAATGGATACCACTGGTTTATATCAATGTATATTTCTCTGGATAAGTATATCTTAAGACAATATAGTCTAAAAGTATATAAATAGTCATTGTAATATTCAGACAGATGGAATAGCATGTACTCAAAATCCTGCATTGCTGTGGCTGGACTTTTTTGAATTGTGTAATCAGATTCTGTTTACTATTCCATCAACTTAACTATTACCACAACTGAGCTACTCAGTGACGTATAACAGTAAGAGTTTATGGCTAAAGACTGTTAGATGTTGGCTAGGCTCTGATGATCTGGGCTGGACTTACTCACATGTCTTAAAATCAGTGATCATTTTTTAGCTGATCCAGGCTGGCCTCAGATTTTTTTCTTTTTATTGGACTCACCACACCCATAGCATATGGAAGTTCCCAGCTCAGGGCTGGAATCAGAGCTGCAGCTGGGGCCTATGCTACAGTCATGGCAACATGGGATCTGAGATGCATCTGCAACTTACGTCACATATGGCAACACCAGATCCTTAAGCTGCTCAGCGAGGCTGGAGACTGAACCCACAACCTCACAGAGACAATATCGGGCCCTTAACCTTCTGAGCCACAATGTGACTCTGGCTAGCCTCAGATTCTATTCTATCATCAATCATCTTCTAGTTGGCCAACCCCACCTGTTCTCATTATCACACTGAAGGTGGAGGCACATGAGTACAAATGGAAATTGCTCAATGCTCCTTCAAGCCTGGCCCTGGAACTGGAATACCAACATTTTTGCCTCAATAACTTATCTAAGACAAATTGAAAGGGTACCACCAACACAAGGCTTATGGATAAAAACTCTGTGAGAAACTGTAACACCTCATGAGAAAGGCAGATAAAGGTGGAGACAAAGAAATGAAGTTATCACTGCAATCACCACAAATATTCAACTGACTTCTACAGATGTTCCTTAGAGTCCCTATCACAAGCTTATTTTGTTTCCATGTAATTTATATATGAGTTTGGTAGTCTAAAATCTATGACACTAATTACTAGATATAACTTAGTAAATAGTACAAAGTACAAATCACTTTCATGAGCTTATTTAATATGAATCTTCTCCTGAGAGGTATTTTTCATTTGGATATTGAAAAAAAAAATAGATGTCTATTTTTGAAAGGCTGAGGGGAGAAAACTATTTCTTTTTAAATGCAAGGTGATCAATATGACCCTGGGAGGCCCTTGGGGTTGGTGAGCTGGGTCTCTCTGGAAAGCACACCCACAAAGCCACAGTAATCAATACAGTGTGCTACTGGTACCAAAACAGACATACAGACCAAATGAACAGAATAGAGAACCCAGAAATAAACTCAGAAACCTAGGGTCAATTAATCTTTGACAAAGGAGGCAAGAACATAAAATGGGAAAAAGACAGTCTTTTCAATAATTCTTGCTGGGAAACCTGGAAAGCTACTGGCAAATCAATGAAACCAGAACACACCCTCACACCACGCACAAAAATAAACTCAAAATGGCTGAAAGACTTAAATATAAGACAAAATACCAAACTGCTGGAAGAGAACATAGGCAAAACATTCTCTGACATCAACCTTACAAATGTTTTCTCAGGTCAATCTCCCAAGGCAAAAGAAATAAAAGCAAAAATAAACCAATGGGACCTAATCAAACTGACAAGTTTTGCACAGCAAAAGAAACCATAAAAAAAACAAAAACACAACTTACAGAGTGGGAGAAAATATTTTCAAACAATGCAATTGACAAGGGCTTAATCTCCATAATATACAAGGAACTTATACAACTCAACAGCAAAAAAAGCCAACAACCTGATTGAAAAATGGGCAAAAGACCTAAATAGACATTTATCCAAGGAAGAGATACAGATGGCTAACGAGCACATGAAAAAATACTTAATATCCCTGATTATTAGAGAAGTGCAAATCAAAACTACTATGAGATACAACCTCACACCAATCAGAATGGCCATCATTAATAAGTCCACAAATAACAAATACTGGAGGGAGTGTGGAGAAAAGAGAACACTCCTACACTGTTGGTGGGAATGTACGCCGGTACAACCACTATATAGAACAGTATGAGATACCTTTAGAAAACTATACGTAGAACTACTGTATGGCCCAGCAATCCCACTCTTGGGCATATATCCAGGCAAAACTTTCCTTGAAATAGACGCATGCACCTGCATGTTCATTGCAGCACTATTCACAATAGCCTAGACATGGAAACAACCCAAATGTCCATCAATAGATGACTGGATTTGGAAGATGTGGTATATATACACAATAGAATACTACTCAGCCATAAAAAAGAACAAAATAATACCATTTGCAGCAACATGGATGGAACTAGACTCTCATCCTGAGTAAAGTAAGTCAGAAAGAGAAAGACAAATACTATATCACTTATATCTGGAATCTAATTTATGGCACAAATGAACTTTTCCACAGAAGAGAAAATCATGGACTTGGAGAATAGACTTGTGGTTGTCGAGGGGGAGGGGGAAGGAGCGGGATGAATTTGGAGCTTGGGGTTAATAGATGCAGACTATTACCTTTGGAATGGATTAGCACTGGGATCCTGCTGTGTAGTACTGGGAACTATGTCTAGTCACTTATGATGGAGCATGATAATGTGAGAAAAAAGAATGTGTATATGTATGTGTAACTGGGTCACCACGCTGTATAGTAAAAAACTGACAGAACACTATAAACCAGCTATAATGGAAAAAAATTGTATATATATAAAAGACTGGGAAATAAATTTACCCTTGAACATGTTGAAACTTTAAGATTATTTGGGACTATAAAATGTTTTATGTGAAAAATTCTGCACCATTATATATCGGTCTTGGCTATAAAACAACAATCAAGTGAGAAAGAAAATATGTTATAGGAATCTGCAATTTTAGTCAGTCTACTTTTAACCTTGATCTCTGATTTAATTTTTCATTTATTCTGCTGTCTTAACCAATGTGCCTTTTCTTAAACTCTTGCCTGTTTTTCAAATGGTTCATTAGACAGATGTTTCTAAGATTACAGTAACATTTTTCTAAATAATGTCGGGTAGAAATTCTTTCTAAGAATTGAAGTTTTATTGCCTCAGCTGTTCTTTTTTTAGGTTTATAAGAAAAAAATTTACTGTAGTTGATTTAAAATAGTTTTAAGTGTTCAGCATAGTAATTCTGTATTTTTATAGGTTATATTCTTGTTAAATGTTATTTCATGATAATGGCTGTAATTTCCAGCGCTAAAGAATATACCCTTATTGCTTATATATTTTACACATAGTAGTTTGTATCTTTTAATCCTATTCCCCTAATTTACCCCTCCCCCTTCCTTCTCCCTTCTGGTAAGCTCTAGTTTTCTGTTTGTTGTACATACATTGATTCATATTATTTTTCATATTCCACATGTAAGTAATATCATACAATATTTATCTTTTTCTCACTTATTTCCCTAACTAAGCACATTTTTTCCTAGGTCCATCCAATTGCTGCAGATGTCAGAATCTCATTCTTTATGGCTGAGAAATATTCCATTTTGTATGTGAGTATGCATATGTGTGTGTCTGTCTGTGTCTATGTGATATCTTCTTTCATTTCTTATTTTGTTTATTTAGGTCCTCTCTCTTTTCTTCTTGGTGAGCCTGGCTAAAAGTTTTATCAATTTTGTTTATTGTTTAAAAAAAAAACAAAACAGTTCTTGGTTTCATCTTCTCTTTTGCTCTTTTTGATCTCCATTTTATTTATTTCCTCTCTGGTCTTTATAACTTTCTTTCTTCTGCCAACTTTGGGCTTTATTTTTCCTTTTTATAATTCCTTTAGATGGTAGGTTAGGTTGTTTATTTGAGATGTTTCCTTTAGGTGGTAGATTAAGTTGTTTCTTGAGAAAGGCTCGTATCACTATAAACTTCCTTTGTAGAACTGTTTCTGCTGCATCCCATAGATTTTGGAATATTGCACTTCCATTCTCATTTCTCTCAAGTTATTTTCTGATTTTGTCTTTGAATTCTTAATTGACCCACTGGTTTTTTAGTAGCATGTATTTTAATCTCCACTTGTTGGTTCTTTCCTCATTTTTCTTTTAACTGATTTCTATTTTATTTTTTCTCTTTTTTGGCTGCCACTGCAGCATATGGAAGTTCCTGAATCAGGGATTGCATCTGAACTAGAGCTATGACTTATGCCAAGGCTGCAGCAATGCTGTATCTTCAATCCACTGTGCCACAGTGGGAACTCCAAACCACAGGTATTCTTTTTTTTTTTTTTTTTGAGGGCTGCACCTGTGGCATATCAAAGTTCCTGGGCCAAGGGTTGAATTAGAGCTGCAGCTGCCAACAACAATGCCTGATCTGAGCAGCATCTGTGACCTACACTGCTACACTGCAGTTGGTGGAAACACAAGATCCTTAGCCTGCTGAGTAAGACCAGGGATCATACCTGCATCCTCATGGATACTATGTGAGGTTCTTAACTCATTGAGCCACAACAGGAACTTGACCACAGGTATTCCTGAGTACATTTTTTTTTTTTTTTAGAAATAGAAATGTACATATTATATACCACTTTTCATCATATTTTGTCAACTCAGGATTAATTTTTCTGATTATAACATACTCTGATAGTTGTAGACCCAGTAATTGACAATGGATAATCAGAAGTAACATTTTTTCCCCAAAATTAAAAAAAGATGCAAAATGAAGATTAAATATTTTCCCAACCTAAATCCCTTCCACTTCCAGCTCCTTAAAAAATAATTCTTTACATCACTCATTCAGTTATTAAAACAATATTTTGAGGTCTCAGTATGTGCCATGCAATTCACAAATGGTCAGTAAATATAGGTACAAGTAACTTTCTATTTTCTTTGTGTGCTCTGCAAAAATGACCAAAGCAACTGAACTGTGTTTATAAGTAATTTTTACATGCTGCTCTTCTCCATTGTAGTATAGCTGAAGGCAAGAGCTTTGTCTTGCATTTTTGTATAAAATTTCCCATTTCTAGCTATCTCACACATGGTCATCATTTAATAAATGCTTGATGAATTAATGAATAAATGGAAGAATTTCACAGAAGCAGAAAAGATTAAACACATTCTTTTTTTTTTTTTTTTGGCTAAACCCACAGCATATCTAAGTTCCCAGGCCAGGAATCAAACTTGAGCCACAGCAGTACCCTGAACCACAGCAGTGAGAATGCTAAATCCTTAATCTCTGGGCCACTAGGGAACAACTAAATGTGTTCCTTTAGTTATGTAAAATTTTATTTTAAATGCTGTACATCCTCAAAGAAAAACAACCCCCCTCAGGAAAAAAAAAAAAAAAAAAAAGGAAAAGAAACTAAGTCTTTCACAAAAATTTACAGCACACTGTGGTTGAGATAGATTCTGGAATCAAGCTTCATATATATATTTTTTTTTTTCCCATCCCACTGAAAGATTTATTTTATAGGCAAGTTATTCATGTTAAAATAAACAAACAAACCCACTGGGTTTTTTTTTTTTTTTAAACAGTGAACAATTATATATACACACATTATAGTTTTTTAGTGAACAATTGTATATACACACATTATAAACACTTTAATACAAAACATACTCTCTACAATCTACCTACATTTCATTAACTGCCACTTCTAGTTCATCTGTGATTAACTGTAGCCACTGATGAGTCAGTTTCCCTGCTTGAACTGGACTGTATTCCCTTAATACCTTGGTCAAACAGGTACTAAGTGATAGTGCAAAGCAAGCATTTCAGATTATCAACTCTCTCTCTAATAAAAAGATCACATATATCCCAGAGGCAAGAGATCTAAGATAGGTTTAGATTTAAAAGCTTCAGTTTAAAAATGTAATATAAAAGTAAAGAATATCTCCTTTAAAATACTCCAAGGCTGCCTGAATTGTGGGCCCCTTTTCCTAGGTTTATCTCTGGATTTGGCCTGCCCCTTTGCTTTTCTATTAAGTAGACTGTAGACACAGATTATACAGAAGTTATTTAAGAAGGTTATATTAAAATATTTTAAGTTGTAACTTAAATTTTTTTTAAGTTCAAAATAACTTTTATAAATAGAAAAAACAATTTACTTCTTAAGGGGGGGCAAATTTAATCAGTGGATTCCCTTTATCATACAACCTAAAATCAGTACATAAACTATTTAAGTCAAAAGTAAGGTTTCAATGTGAGGTTGTTATTTAGCTAGTGCAGCAAATATTTTAGCTTTCCAGAATACCAGCAAATTGATTCCCTTTTTCATATAGTTTTCCAGTTCATCTATGAAGATTTTTTAAGGTAAATGTTATTCCCAAGTCCATTTTTCTGAATATGCCAACATCAGTGGTTATCATCTAGCATTAAAATAGCCTTTATCACCCTTGATGTCCACTTCCTGATCTGAATCCTCTGAAACCTCTGATTCTCAAGATCTTCCTGGGAGACAGGGGAGGGTGAATACTGAGAGCTATCCAAAGCACCTTTATTCTGTTCACTGGGCAAGTCTTGCCTCTGGTCACAGGAAATGTCCAAACTTTCCAGTTCTTCTTTTTATTGTTTTTGAGGGTTCTCCTGTTTTAATCTTCTCCATTTACCGCAATGATTCTGAAACCAGGTTTTGACCTGCCTCTCGCTAAGCTGTAGCATTTTGGCCAGAAGTTTCCTCTCAGGCGGGGAAAGGTATTTCTGGGTCTCGAGCTTCTTCTCCAGCTCGATGGTGTGGTCATTGGAGAACCTAACCTGGCCGCCTTTCCTTTTATGCAGAGGCCTCTGAAGAATAGGGCTCCAGAGCAGGAGTTTGCCTAGGGGGTCGTGGCGGATCAGGGCGTGCTTGTAGTCATTCACTGACCACGGGAAGGGGTACCGAGTGCTCCTGAAGCCGCCGGGTCCATAGGCGGTGGCCAGCACAGCAGCGGAGTGGTGCGAGAAAGTGGGGTGGATTGGCATGGGCTTGTACACCGGGCACCTGGTAGGAGGACACGAGGCTGGTGAATGAGGAGTTGGGGGACGGCAGCGTGGGCATGGGGGTGGACTTGGCGGGCCTGCTGCCCAGAATGTCCTTGATGTAGAACCGCATTGGGTTCGTGGGCTGCAGCAATTGCATGGGCATGTGCAGCGGAACCCCCATGGTGCCAGCCGGGGTTGTGGGGTGGGGGGTGCCGTTGCGGGTACTGCATGGCTCTGCCACACTCTGGCCCCTTGTCTACATAGATTTTTTTTTTTGGCTTATTTTTTTGTTTTCTGAAGATTTTTAAATAGTATTTTCTCACTTTAGTCGTTCACTTTATTAAAAAAAACATTGAGTACTGACTCATTATATATACTTTCAGACGCTAGGATACACCAATGGAAAAAAGTGAAAAAAGAAAAAATTATGTTTATTTTCCTAAAGATTCGATAGGGTAGAAAACAATGTCTTGGAAATGTTTTTTGCTAGCGTTGAGTTTAATAATATACATAGAAGATTAGGTTTATTATTATGATTTTCAAGTTGCATTTGGTATTTTTCTACTATTTTCATAGATCTTGCAACACCCCCAAAAAGTAGGTATAACTTTTAAGTTTTTATTAATTAGACAATAGGGTTAAATAAATTAAAACTTTCATCCTAGGTAATCTGCTATACAACAGATCTGGAAATAAAAGCCTGACTGTTTCTTTTCAAACTTCCCTTATATAACATTTCTCATTGGTTGCTCAGCATTTTTGTCTATCATCCTCTTCATGCTCAAATTGTTTACTTAAAGCTCTGCCAAGATCTGAATGAAAGAAACTTGTTGACTTTTAATAAACTCAGAGTTTCTTATATCTATTTGATCTTTTATCCACTAATAACTCCTCACATAATTTGGAGCACTTAAAGGTAACTGTCTACACAAAGTTTCTCACAATGGGGTGCTGAAATTTTCCACCCAGGCCTTCTAAATCCCCCTGCTCTTGCATTTCCTGGAGCACCACTTCATTGGTATTGTTTGTGCTAAGCAATGGAAACAATCTTTAAAAAACCAATTTGTTGCATTTTCTGTAGATGGTACTTGTCCAAATAAATAGCTTAAATATATGTAAGAAAAGAGAAAACTGAACTACAGTCACCAAAGGAACATGGAAATGAAATAATAAAAGTGAATCCTTTTTTGCGGCAGACAAGTGCATCTGGCTATGACAGTCAAGTTAAAAGCTACAATGTGAGGAGTAGATGAATATAGTAAAAGCGTTCTTACTAACTAATGTGCAGTGAGTAACCCCCAGAAGGATATTCAAAAGCAATGCTATTTAAGTTTCAGATGTACCTTCCTCTTGGCATTCTTTTGTGCTTTGTCTGGCATTCTCTCTTTCATCTATATAAGCTATTGTCATTTTAAGTCAGAAAACGAACTAGAAAAATACAAAAGACTTATTTTTTCCTCTTCATTCTAAATTATACTTTAAGTTCCTTCTTTATCATAAGCAAAAGAATGGAGGGAATTATACATCTCTGTGAAAATGTCAAATATGAAATTTTGTATTTTATACCTTAATAGAATTACTGCCCAGTGGCAACAACTACAATGTTAAACATGTGGATTGACATGTTCAATAACCTGCCTTTGTAACTGGAAGTCAGTTATGGAAAAAAAATTGTCAAGTATTGTCTCATTATTAAGATAAATTTGCAAGATAAGGGGATGACAACTATCATCAATCAAGTCATTCTGTAGAAAGAAAACTATGGACAGTTAATGTCTCACCAACTAGTGCAGGCAATGCCTATTACTACCTATGAAAGTTCATTGCTTATGATAAGCTAATGAGCATTTGAAATCCACAGTTATAGTGTTAGGCAGAAATAAGGACTAGAAACTATTACCTAAATTAGATGAGATTATTGATCATAGATTAATTCAAATAGTTGAAACTTGTGATTGAAACTTATATGAAACTAAATCAATTCTCAACTTTGGTGGTCACCTCAGATAGTCAGGTGGAGTAAAAATATATATATTAATTCAGTACCTGCTAACAATCTCCATTGGTGGTACCGTGTCCAAAATATAGGGACTGGCTCCAAGACATTGCAATATAGCTTGGCATGGAACACCCGATTTTATATCTTTCCCTATTTATTTTCTGAAAGGATAGTCACTTAGTTCACTCAGTGCTATTGCTACTTTTGTTTTGTCCTGCCCTATAATTTACATTACTTTAGGACTTTATAGATTTCTAAGATTTTCCTTTTACAGGATCCACTTTTATGTTTGGTTTTCAATGGTGAAAAGCCAATAGTGCATTTTATTAATTAATTTGACTCAAAATTCCATTTGAGTGAATCTAGAACACTTCTGCTATCTTTGTTCTAAGAGGAAATGTAAAGAAAGCGTACATTTTTACACAGTCTTGAAAACAGATTAACACTTAATAAAAGATGATACGGGAGTTCTCTTATGGCACAGAGGGTTAAGGATTGGCATTGTCATTGAAGTGGCTCAGGTAGCTGCTGTGGTGCGTATTTGATCCCTAGCTCGAGAACTTTCACATGCCTTAAGTGCAGGGAAAAAAAAAAAGATGCTATGGCTCGATTATGTGGTCATAAAAGGAATAAAAAAGAATATAGTATTTCTTTTATATAAAAAATATGCTTCTCGTGATTTAAACTTATATGAAGCTAAATCCAAAGTATTCACCAGTAGATATCAAGGGTGACTTCAAATTAAAATGAAGTATCAGATGCTGATTATGTGTTAAAATACAGTTTCTTGCAAAGTGGTTCTAACATTTAGAAATATTCCTTTAACTAAGCCACATATTAAATAACAAAAGGATGGGCAATACAATTCTGTACCCTTACTAATTCTATGGAACTAGGGATAAAAATGTTTAAATATGATACATTCCTATTCTGTTTTGGTCCTTTACTTTCCTTTATGCACTTCATAAGCCTCTTCTGAAGAAACTGATTGTGTCTATGGCTTTATATACTATGAAGTTTGTTATGATTTATTCACTTTTAATGTTCTGACAGTTTAATAACTAGGTGGCATTTCTTTTTGGTTATGTAATGTTGAACAATAACTGCTGCTGAACGTTTGCATTTTAGACATCATATTAAGAGGAAAGATATGCCTCAGGGCAATTTGTAACAATGCCAGAGTCAAAGGCAGAAATCAGAGAGGAAGAATTGATCTGACACCTTTTCATTTTAAGTGAAAAACTAAATATATTCATGTTACTTCAATGATAAGGTAGATCCAATTTGGAATCAAACCATATAGTGTGTATAACGTAAATTTTTTTTTTTTGTAATTGCGGTGCTTGTGGTGAAAAAGTGGAGAAATGTTTTGTGAAAGGATAAGAAAGGCCCCTAGAGATAGTGGTATTTTTGGAAAGAAAACACCACTTACTGTGAGATTTGTTGTACATGTTGTTTCTGTTAGACTTCAGTTAGTTTCATGAAACCTAAGAGTGAAGTGACTAGAAATGATATTTTACCAAATTGGTATTTTTTTGTTTTCTGAATTTTTTTCTCAACTCCTTTTTATTAGTGCAGTTATATATTTATAGGAAAATATTGGCATAGAGACTTGATAGTTATAAATAAAAGTTAAAGAATTCAGGGAGGTGGAAGTACTTATGTGAAATGCATTAAAATATTTGCTAGTATTTGGTGGGTTTGGCTTCTACAGTCAATTCTGTCTTATATTTAGGGATTTATTTCCCCCCTAGAATAGCTGAATCAGCATAGTAATTTAGCATGTAGCCAAATGCAAGTACCACAGAACAAGTGTTTTTCTATCGTCAGATCCAATAGGTACATTCAATTCTTTTTATCCCCTATTAAACATTTGAGGTAATTTTTAAAGTTAGATATACATTTTGAAATAGCATTTCCCTTACAAGCTGCCTGTAAGATGTCTTCCCTGTGCTGGAAAAGTGTAACTCTGTGATTTCCCATGGTTAATTAAACAGATAGTCCTCTACCACACCAACTGATAAGAATAAAAACTAGAGCCATAACAAATCTTGACTTTAATATTTAATGTCATTAATGTAAAGCTTTAGGATTTAAAAATTACATGTTACTTTAAAACTGCCAGACTCACTCTTTTGCATTTGACTTTCTTTTTTTCAGGTAATTTGGTTGAAAAAGCATTTTGTGCAAAACTTAGCTACTCTTCGTATAAGGAAGGAAAAGATGTGAGAAAATGTTGAATAAACAATATTATACTATTAAATATACTAATGGAAAAATAATAGTCTGCCATTTCGTACTCTATTTAGTAAATTTGTTTTTCACAGAGTTTTCAGGTAGCAATTCTGACAAAGCTTTATCGGTATTCTAGGATTGAGCAAATCAGTAAATATATTGTAGATAATGAAATCCAGTTTCTTACTGTAAGAGAGACTATCAGAGAAAGGAATTACAAATAAAGAAGAATGGCTTGCGTTAACCCTGTGGTGTTCAAGACATCAGTATAAACTTACAGATTTTTGTTGATATACAGACTGAAATTTAAATAGATATGGATGCACCTGTGTATGCATCTACATACATTTCATATATTTCCTAGCTGTGTATACTGAGAAGGCTTAGTTACAATTTCACCCCAGTAGCTATAACTGTACCTTTGCTTGGTTCCTATACCTACTCTGCCATAAAAGGAACCAAGGATTCTTAAGGAAATAACTGATCCATGGTTACTGTTGCACTTGGCCAACTGATTCCAGCATGCACATGGAAGCTAAAAAAACCAAAGATCACTGCAAGGTTTCTGCAAAATGAGAACTTAGATATCAAGAAATTATAAGCTACATTAATTAAGAGAGTCCATATTTGGATTAAAGATGATAAACAGATGAATGAAATAAAAGAGTCAAAGAGACTACACAAACATACACACACATATATACACATACAGGAATCTATATTTCTGTGCATGTACATATGTATGTGATATATATATACATAAACATTTATCTGCTATTGCTTACCAGCAGGGAAGAACTACTCTAACCTAATCTATGTAATCTTTTTATATGAACACATACCATGTTGCTGATCTGAAAATTAATTTATATTCCAAACATTTATTGAAACACACACATTATGAATATTGTAATTGAAATGTAGAGTAATAAATAGTTTCTACCTAGGGCCAATTATAGGCCAAACCCATCAAAAAAAATTTTTTTTTTTTTTTTACAGTGCGGCATACTATCAGAATATGCATTCATGGTTGGAGAGTTGGTGAAATATATGAAAGTGAAATACATTTTTGGGGTGGTCAGAATGTCAAAATCAAAAGAACTCTAGGCACCTATTTTAGTGAACAAACTAGATTTATGGGATATGAAAGAAAAAGCAACTGCATTTTTCAAAACACCTCTTTTTAAGCACCCTGTCCTGGAGATTTATCAAACAAACCCAAAGCACTTTCTTTTACTTTCACATCTTATTAGACAGTCTAATTGTTCCAGTTAAAAGAAAAAAAACAATATGGTCAAATCTAAACATTTCTTACTTATGCAAACTACAATTTCTGCCTTAATCCATAATCTCATAAACCTTCAATGAGAAATGTAGGGAAGTGGTCAAGTGGTTTCTCATTGGTTGGTTGTTTTGGCATCTGTTCTACTCTTCCTCCTTGATTCTGCCTTCTCTTCCTCAATTCTCACCATTTTGTGTACTTCTTGCTTCTCCAGGGTTTCAAAAACGAGAGTATGGATGGGTGATGTAACAAAGTTGGGCAGGTGTTACATGGTTGATGGTGTTGAATTACTATATTCTAAAATGGAATAACATAAATGAACATATTCTGAAAGGGCTTCACCTGTCTCTTCTCTACATTTTCCAGCTTTCAAGCACACCTCCACTAACTGGCAATTGATAACTCTGCTGTCAGTCCCTAACTTCCTGTTAGTCCACCGCTTGTTGAATCTTTCTGTCTAGGCAGTTTTGACCTTCCAATCTGGCCTCTTGATCACAGTTCTTAGTAAAAGGACTCAAGTCATCAATGAGACCAAACAGCTCTCTCCACACCTGTGTGAATACAGCCTGCTCCTCTGTCTCTTTTTTCATTCAGCCATCAGAGGCAGCTGAAGCCATTGCTGTGCCTGTGGAATTTTCACAGCAAAGTATATGAAAGTGAAATACATTATCCATGCGTTTTTGTGACTTTCAGTGAGTCTTTTTTATCGCTAAAACCTCCAGGAGATATGCCAAGATCTTTCAGTGTATTCTCTACTCCTTTCCTCTGGAATCACCAGGGCCAGCCTAATCATGCATGCAGCACAAAAAAAAACTTAAGGGTTGAGAGGTCAATCTCACCTTCCTACAAGCATCACCATGCCCTAAACATGCTTTTCTTGGAACCTAACCAGATAAAGGAGAATAATTCTACTTCACATGATGTAATTTATAAGAAGGTGCTCAACTATTATTAAGTAATGGGAACTTTAAAGTTTTGAACAGAATAGTGACATAACCAAAAGCATAGTTTAAAAATATTAAGTATCTCTACTATTTCTACTTACACTTTTCTAAATCAATAAACTCAACCTGTTTTTTGGGTGAAGAGTAGCAGTTTGTTATTTTTGGTTGATTGTTGGGTTATAGCGAACTATGAGATATAAAAACAGCAGAAGTGGTACAACAAAGGAGAAAATTCTGTGACCGGACATCTTATTTTCTGAAGAGGATGAAAGTATTTATTTTCATGTCTGTTTTAATTTCTGGTTTAATATAGTTGCATTCATCTAAATGATGTGACTTGCTACATATCTTCCTTTTTCAGAGCCATTGGATTTTGCAAGATTTTATTTGCCAGAGGTTAGATTTTTAATGTTTTAATCATATTTGCTAAAATATTCTATTTTATATGAACATTGTTGAATTGACTCGCTTTCTAAGATTATTAGCTTTGTCTGTAATCCTGCATTAAAGCCTTTTGATTTTAATCTCCAGAAAGCTTGAAAAATAATCAATAAAAGCAAGAACTCTTATGGCTTGGGTTTAAATCCTTTTTATTATAATTGAATTAGTTCCCCTATCTTGGCCCAGACAAGCCTTTGTAATTTTCTGTTACAAAGCTTTCAAAAGTGGTTTGCATTATGTAATCAGAGAGATAAGAAATAAAAAAGACTCTTTAACAATATTTTTAAAAAGCACCACTGATTTAGCCTATAATACACTGTTGACAAAATAAATTAATGACAATGAGAATGGCTGGTCTGAAAAGAGTGATTGCTGAGCTTTCATTTAAATTTAAATTTAGACAGAAATAGCTAAAATAGTCTTGTTGCCTAAAATTACCTTGTTCAAGTCTTTCCCTTTAGAAAGAATATTTGCAAATCAAACAGATGAGTTTTTGCAGCTCAAATAGGTGAGTCCTCTTCTTTGAGAATTTCTCATTATTATAACAAGATGATACTGTATTTAAACAAAGCAATGGAATCCCACTTTTCTCTCTGTTTTTTACTTGATGATGGAAAATTCACTATTGTATGCTTCTCCAGACTTCAAAAGTTGGTAGAAAAACTAAATTAGCCCCAAGAAAATCAGGTTAAAAGTGGTATTTTTTTGGATCTATCTGTGCCTGACAGCGAACGCTATGTCAGGTTGGACTTAAATTGGATATTACAATCTCCACGGATTTTTCTCTAATTCTCAATTTCTTTTCTTTTTTCTTTTTTCTTTTTTTTTGTCTTTTAGGGCTGCACCCGCGGCATATGGAAGTTCCTAGACTAGGGGTCGAATCGGAGCTGTAGCCGCTGGCCTATACCACAGCCACAGCAACGCGGGATATGAGTTGCATTTGCCCTCTACACCACAGCTCAGAGAAACGCTGGATCCTTAACCCACAGAGAGAGGCCAGGGATGGAACCTGCATGCTCATGGTTGCTTATCATATTTGTTTCTGCTGAGCCACAAAGGGAACTCTTCTAATTCTCAATTTCCTGAACAACTACATAGTGAGAGGATTGAGTCAGGCTATTACACAGCCTTGGAGGAAGTTCTACCTGCAAGATGCAGAAAGATGCACATATATAAACATTATGAGCCAAAGAGTTAATATTTGGGGAATAAGATGGACACAGGCAGTGATCATGAATTTTCATAGATGTTTTACTGGGGGGAAAAAAATGTTACCACTTTTCAGACACATTAGATAAGAAAAAAGGCCTTGGAAAAATCCCTCTATTCAAGTTAATACAATTTGCTAACAATCTTTTATGGACTAGACCTGTATGGTTATTTTAAAAATCCAAAGTCAATGAAGTTAATACATGCCCTCTAAGTATCAAAATGGGTTGAAACAGTCAGAGAGGTTTATTTCATAACATAGAATTGAACTGAGCATTGAAGGAGAGAAAGATATGAGCAAGAATCTGACTAGAGGAGTGCAGTGGGCCCCTCTGTGGCTCTCTGCCTAAACCCCTATCAGTAGATGCAAGTAGACATGTGGAAATTGAACATGTTAGGAGAACAATGAAAAGAGTAGCTTTTAGGGAAAAGCATTCATCCTGGAGAAGTATGGATAATGTGGTTAATATGTCCAGTGGAGAAAAGACCTCAGGATGCTTTAGTCAGGCATGAGACAGAAGGAAGAATGCTGGTGCCTATAGCATGTATCAGCACATTCTGAGGCTCTGCAATGGTTCAAATGCATAGTGAGAAACGAAGGTGAATCATCTCATTTCATGTCCTACTACCTGATAGAATAAGAATTGTTATTATTTCATTTTATTAGTGAGGAACAAGAGTCTTGGGCATAGTTAAGTATTTTCCAAAGGTGTAATGTTAGTATATGGTCAGGTATGAGCTCAAGATACTGTCTAACTCACCACTTAGTATTATACTTTGGACACATGGTAGATAGTCTTTGGCACATGGTAGACATTCCATCAACAGTAGTTTTCTTGTTATAATTAATGCCATTATCACTATTACTCCATTGCTACTTAGTGATGTTTAGTGGCAAAACAAGAAACAAAGTTTTCTGTCTAATATCCTCTCCACAGAATGAATTTCCACTAGCAACAAATACAGTTCTCTACAATCAAGACTGCTCCTACGTAAAGCTACAATAATTTTAATACATTTTTCACATATTATAGGAAATAAAAATTACATAGAGGGTATTATATAAAATTTAATTATTATATCGACCATGTTATTACCTACATTTAAAAAAAGAAAACTATAATCTTTACCGAGTACTTATCAAATACAAGGCACTGTGATAAGTACTTCATATGCATGTTCTATCCTTCTAATAGTTGTCATTGTAAAAGAATAGGATACAATGCTAAGAAAGATTTAAATTCTCTCCAATGTTATATTGCTAATAAAGCAGTAAACTGAGGTTTAGTAAAATTACATATATGGCCTAAATTAACATAGCTATAAAGTGAATTAGGATACTGAGGCACAGAGATGAAGTAACTTCTCAAGGTAGAGAGAACAAATAGAAAACATAGCTAGAATTCAAACTGCTAATAACCTGGGAGATTTGATGGTGAGAATAATAACAAAAATAATCAAATGAACGGCCTTAGAGTCATGGAACTTACAGGAAAGTTGTTGGGGCAGTTTTAAATCCAATAATCAACAAATAACCATAAAATTACATCACAATAGTAGAAAGAAGAGAACCATGATTCTGTGAGATGTTTCGGTGGGGGTGTACACTTAATCAGAAAAGTCAGGGGAGGAAAGGGTGAGTCAGTTTTGAGGGAACAAATAAAATAGGCAAATGGCTGGGAAGGAGATTTGATGTTTCCAGTTCTCAACTTCGGAAAAGAACTTGAACTGAGAATGTTTAGTTTGTTCCATCCCACCATAATAGTCTGCCATTATTTGAGTTAAAAAGAAAAAGAACTCATGTTGTTCCAGAAATGGGATAACTAAGTAGAGTTAAAGCCAGTGGAGCATTTCTTTGTTCAATATGATGTAACACATTTTTGTCCCCAGGTGAGTTCCTATTTAGCAAAATACAAATTTGTCAGATTACAAGTCTGTACAATTTGCCAAAATATATATTAAAAGAACTATATCCAGAAAGTGTGTCTCTACTTTCAGGGTTAGACAGGGAAGCTTCTTCAAACTGTATTTTCAGGAGGGATTTAAAAAGGTATCAGTCAGAAATTGGTCAGAAGAATACCAAGAACCCACTCTTGACATTTCATGCACAGAAATGTAATGAATGAGTTGGGTGACAAAATTTTCGGAAAAGATGGAGGGGTTAAAAAAAGGCCTAGGGTGGTCTTACCCAAAGACCAGGAAATGTATGAAAGAAGGCCTTACTACTGTTTCAGGAGGCCATAGACATCTGCAAATAAGATACTCTTTTGCCTCTGCAAAAGCATCAAGGTTTTTTTTCACTGTCACGCAGGAAGAGCCAAAGCAGTCAGTGAAGGTTTTAGAAGTAGAATGAAGTTGTCTTTGCTCCAGCTCTCCAACACTGCACTGGAGGTTCCCACTGGGAGCCAACAGGACACTGCTGGCAAAAGATTGTACCCTTTTCCATGTCCCTGATACTTAGGTTAGCAATAGCACTGATTATTAACAATTTCCACTGAAAACACCTGTAGTCTAAAAGCAGAGATGTTCTTAAGGAACAGATCTTCTACTTATCATAAAACTAAAGTTTCATATGATTCAACATTATTTTTATAAATTAGCAACAAGGAAGATTTTTGTGACATAATGGTATTTCAACCATGTTGGTAGGCATTTATCTACTTATGATACCCTAAATTGGACTAGGCTGAGCTTGTAAGTTTTTCTCCTTGTTTTGCTTACAGCTGCAGTCATTTGATGAATTGACTTGTGCTACATGATCCAAGGTAGCCATACACATGTCTGGCAGTTAACTGGGTAGGTTGGCTGGGACACTTGTTCTCCATGTGGTTTCTACATTAGGATAGCTCTGGAACCTCATACTTTGCAGGTGAGAATATAAAATGATGCAGCCACTTCAAAAAAAGTTTGACAGTTTCTTGAAATGATATACATACATTTACTACACAACAAACCAATCCCATCTTTAGGATCCACCTAAAAGAAATGAAAACATGTATCTACATAAATATCTTTATGGGAATGTTTTTAGCAGCATTACTCACGAAAACGAAAAGACCAGAAATAACTCAAATGTTCATCTATTGAATAGATAAACAAATGTGATATATCCAATGAAATACTATTCAGCAATTAAGAGAAATAAAGACAACATCGACAAACTTTAAAAACACATTTATGAAAGAAGCCTGACATGAAATACCACTTATTGTATGATTGCATTTATATGAAAAAAAAAATTCTCAGATACATAAAATAGGTTAGAAGATTCTTGTAGCTGAGGTAGGAACAAAAAATAAGTGCAAACAGGCACAAATATCTTCTTAAACGATTAAAATATTTAAAATTGACTTTAGTTCTGGTTGCACAACCCTAAATTTGTCATTATACTCATAAAACCAGTGAATTTTTGGTGTGTAAACCATATCTAAATAAATCTGTTTAAAATGGTTTAAAAGTTAAAAGACTGGTTTGAAAAAAAATCAAAATTCATTCTAAGAAGATTTAAATAATTTGATTTAGTATTTAATAGGATTCAGTTAGGCCTTTTACATACCATGAAAACTGAAAAAAAGTAATTTTAATTTTCTTACTATCACATAAGGGAGTGAATGTATAAAGCTGTATGATTATAATGGCTAGATTGAGCCAATCTTAAAACATGAGGAATCACTGCTGCAGGGGTCTACTTAACGGCATTTCATAGGAAATGTCAAGGTCCCTATGGTGTGTGAACAGTTGGAAACCTTCTCGGATTTAAAGTAGTTCTTCCCACTGCAATGTAATCAGAGTCTTGGCATTGTTACAGAAAGCAGCCATCTGGGGACTAAGGTGCAAGAGGGTGAACAACATTAATTGGTCTGTTTTATTGGTTGGAATTAGAGCAACCATCTATGATGAAGCTCCAAACAGATATGTGGGATAAAATAGAATGGGATTCTGAAGGGAGGATTTAGGCTGGTTTGTTAAGATTATCTTAAACTCTAAGAATTAAGGGTTATACTACACATACACACAAACACACCCACATGCACACTCATGAAAGCAATACATCATTAGTTTGGAAGAAAAATCTTTCAATATTTTTATAACACATTAATTTAGAGAAGTCTTCTAGAGTTATTGTTACATACTCTCCTAGACCAGGTAAACTGTTTGATTGTGGTGTCAAGATTCTACTGCCTAAAGCAAGAAAATTGAAGAAAGCAGTGCAATTACCAACTTCGTCTTAGGGAGTCCTATTTCCTCCAGATCTATTATACTAATAGGGAGCTAAGTATTCAGAGTTTGTGCCATAGGCAGTAATGTTTGTTGTAAGCTTGTGCTTATGCTGTGCAACATGTCAGGCATACAGAGACAGTATACTTGATGCTTTTCTTTTTTTTAAACCAAGATATTTATGGCAAAGCATGTATCTATTTCTTATAGTTTTCATCTGAACTAAATTGCTAGTCATCAATTTAGTGAAAACAGTAAAACCAATAGTTCCTGCTGTCACATCCAAGTATTGAACTGTAGTAAGATTATTTCAGTCATGTTTTGTAGAACTACCCCAAATCAGCCAGAACTTAAACATAACATATAAAACATACCATCAAATATTTGACAGAAATATTTTGAATAAAATAACCTAATTTTCTTTAAAGTATTTTATCAAGTTGAGACTACCAAAATTTCACCTTTAAAGGTAAATCGTCTTTCATTTTAATACAATTTAAGAATTCTCTCTTCATTGGCTGTTTTTGCTTCATTATGAACAAAAACAAAATACAATTTTAGATTGTGACTGAAAATAGCATATACAATGTGAAATACAAAGACAGAAGGGAATTTTTGAAAGTTAAAATTCAAAAGGTATTTTAGAAATAGAGCTAGAAATACACTAGAGTGTTGGATGCGTTCACTTAGAATCATTTTGCGGAGACCTTCAAAAGTACCGAGCCTCTGTTCATATTCTATAGCAATTAAACAAGAACTCCTAAAAGTATGACCTAGGCATTAGAATATTACAAATATTGTCAGAAGGATTATGATGTGCTAATTGGGTCCAGACTCACTCAATCTAGATCATACTATATATAACAACTTAGAATGATACAGCAAACTAGACTTAATTTATGTATCTTATTATCTTTAATGCTTACTTCTTTGCATATTTTGATATATTGCATTGCCTTTTATAGGTAACTATTACCTATTTTCATGATGGGTATTTTGAGATATCACCCTACCTGGCATTTCAACAAGAGGCTATGAGGCTGATGATATATTTATTTCTTTCATCTTTCAAAAATGTAAGTTTAAATTTTATGACATTGACAGCAGTAATTCAATTTTGTGACAGAAATAAAATATAATTTGGGAAATATTACTTATTTCATTCAAAAACATTTATAGAACACTTAGTTCTACTTCTAAAGATACAGAGATGAATGGGACAAGTTTCCACATCTACTTTTTATTCTTGATGTGACATAGTGCCAAATTGGAAATGGTTGGAACACTACCAGCAGGAACTCAGGGAAAGACATTTATAGAGAAACAGCCAAAGCAAAGCAAGGACATTATTTGATGAAGCTGTTATAGTTTGGGGGAAAGTCAAGTTGACTATTTGTGATTGGTTTTCCTTAGATTTTCATTTCTTAACCTTGCGTCATTTACCTTGAGTCATTTACTGGCTTAGGTTTTATTTTACTTATGAAGGCTACAAAGGCATTAAACCCACATCAACCCATGTCAATCTAAAGGCCTCTTTGTTGAATTAATTTAACAGTGTGTGACTGGGGAAAGCCCATCTGAGAAGGTCCTATTTGATCAGAGTAGGTTAACTATTCTACTTCAAAAAACTACTATTCAAAAGAACTATCCAGGAGTTACTGCTGTGGTGCAACAGGTTGCATCTTGAGAGCCCTGGGACACAGGTTTGTTCCCCCAGCCTGGCACAGTGGGTTAAGGATGAAGCATTGCCACGGCTGTGGCATAATTCGCAACTGCAGATCTGATTCCTGGCCTGGGAACTCCATATGCCATGGGGTGGCAAAAAACAAAAAGCAAAATAGCTATCTGGTAAATTCTGAGTCTCTCTGTGTAGCTTCAGGTATCCATTGATCTGGCAACTATATTCATGTATTATTATTAACAACCACAATATGTACTTTGATTGCCATTGTCTTTGTCAAAATAATAGCAATCTTTCAGAAAATGAATTTCACTAGTATTTTAAATCTTTGAAATCAAGACAAAGCTATTTTGATGGATTCTAAGCAACATGTTAATAGGAAGTTAGAGTCTTTGTGCGGACCCGAAAATTATAGACCTTGGTAAGCTTCAATTTGCCTTCCATACCTTTCAATCCTACTGCAGAGTAGAATGGCATTAGCCTAATTTCCTTATGCCCTTTCAATGGGCAGTTTTCAAACAGTGGTAGTAAACAGTGAGGAATATGGGAGAGATGAAGTGAAGACTGAAATATAGTCATTCATATTTAAGCAGTTATCCTATTCCATGAAATCACCCTAAAAATATGTAGCCTATGCTAGTCTTAGGTGGTATAGTTTGTGCTAAAAGTAAAATGGAAAATAATTGTGCTGTCATATTATGTCCTTACATTCTTATGAAAACAACTATATTAACTAACACACACTGATATGTTCAAATTTGCATAATACAAATTTGTAGAACACAAGGATACATGATCCATCTAATTCAAAATATAGAGATTACATTTTCTCCCTATTTTCCAAATGATTTATTTTCAAATAATTTACTTGGTGTCTTTTCTTATAAATTACAGAGATAAATCAGACAACTTTGAAAATTTAGCATAATTTAACTTTCCAATTTAAGGTACATGGTAATAATTTATGCTTTGAGCAAGTAACATGGTATAACAAGCTGCAGTCTTCAAAATAAGATGCAAATTTTTCTATAATAATTAAATATTTAAGAGAAAGGAAGGACCATAATAACTAACTATTGCTAAATTTTTTTGAGGTGGATATTTTTGAATCAACAGAAGGGTAATGTTTAGATCATGTCAGTAAAAAAGGTAAGTATACATAGACAGACATGAAATAGTTTAGTAAAATAATTTTTTTTAAAAATAGTGGAATAAAAGGAAATTGGCTACTTGTGAGCAAGCTGATTTAGAAGGTGGGAGAGGGGAGGGAAATTAGGTCCATGTTTGAATGTATTCCATGTTTGGATGAGTCCATGTGCAAATGACCAAGGCAGAAAAAAATTCAGGCCGAAATTTGAGGGAAATGTGGTATTTTGTGATTTGAGTGTTTGAGTTAAAGACAAAAAATGAAGTCTGCAGTGTTACAAAAGCAAAGAGTAGACATTGAGAATGATGTGCCTTTCATCATTAGGAAATGGGAGAAATAATAACTCCTCAAAGAAAAGAGACAGAGGATAGTCTTTGAAGTAGGGGAGAACAAGGATAATTTGCTGCTGGAAAAACCTAGGAGGAGAGGGTTTCATGAATGTTGTGGCAGTTAAAAATGCACCCAAAAGCAAAAGGAGAAAAATTAGCTACTTCAAAAGTTATTTAAGTGACATCAATCATTTACATGTTGCTATGTAAGAAACACAAAATTAATTTTGTATAGTAAATTCAGCCTGCCTTATTCTTAATATTTTATTTCAAATAACTATATACAATAGGATAATTCATAACCCATATTATAACATGTCCTGTGATAATGATTTTTCCTTTTTGGAACACATTTCTAAGAAATAACTTAAAAAAAAAATAAAGGGGGGGTAGTTCCATTTGTGGCTCACTGGAAACAAATCTGACTGGTATCCATGAGGATGCAGGTTCCATCCCTGGCCTTGCCCAGTGGGTTAAGGACCCAGAGTTTCTGTGAGCTGTGGTGCAGGTCACAGATATGGCTCTGATGCCACATTGCTGTGGGTGTGGTGTAAGCCATAGGCAACAGCTCTGATTCGACCCCTAGCCTGGAAACCTCCATATGCCACAAGTGAGGACCTTAAAAAAAAAAATCACTAACTTAATTACCAAAAGATTTCCAAGAAAGGACAAACATCTAGGTAAAGTATAAAGGGAGGGAAGAGCCCGCGTATTGATAACTCTGTTCTTCATTTTCTCCTTCTGAAACATTACAAAGTAAATTACCTATATTTTTACAAATTAAATATATTATCAAGATTTATGCAATCTCTATTATTGTATATGCATAACAAGTAGTTATTACATAGTACAGAATATGATTAAATGTGAATAGTTGAGTTTGGGTCAATATCTCACAAGATTTTTAATCAAATTAAAGAAGTTACTATCAGAATTTGGAAAAAGTCCCTGTATCTAATGGCTGGGAAAATGGAGCCTAAGCAGAGGCATGAACTTTAATTGCCAAGAATAAAATGCTTATTTTATCTACTATGTCAATTATTAATGGCACAATATAATGCTAAACGAATTTCTCCTCTCCGACCCACCTTTGGCTTTGGATTCAGATGTGAATTACCTATAAACTTGAATGAAGCCATAGATAAAATTCCCATTAGTTATAAGTTTCTTCCCAAATCATAACCTTCATCTACCATAGAATAACCAGTTAATATGCCAGCAAATCACTGTATAATTATGTTTATAACTTCAATCTAATTGCAGTGGTGACAGACTTAATTGGCAAAGAAATTACTACGTGGTTTATTTCTAAGAAAATTTCAGTGGTGGCAATTCACTGTCAATGACAAACACAAGCATCAAATTCTGATTTACTTCTGAAAGTTAAAAAGTAATATTTAATTAAAATATGATCTGAAAAAATCCATTGATTTGAATATTTATTATGAGTCTACTGTATTTCATGAGCTCTTAGTAGTATTTAAAAATAAGCATGAAAAAAAATTCACCTTCAGAACCTGTTTTCAAGGAGCCCACTAACTAGTGCATTCTCTGCATGCAGCTCTGCTGAGAGGCTAACAGTGGCCAGTAGCATACAAATTTTGAGGTAAAATTTTTTCACTGGGCATGAGAACTAAATTGATGTAAGAGAGATCAACAAGAGGAAAACTTGCATACATTTAAAAAAATTTATCATTATTAAATATAGTTGATTTACAATGTTGTGCCAATTTCTGCAGAACAGCAAAGTGATTCGGTCATACATATACATACATTCTTTTTTTGTATTATTTTCCATCGTGGTTTATCTCAGGAGATTGAATATAGTTCCCTGTGCTATATAGAAGGACCCTGTTGTTTATCCATTCTAAATATAAGAGTTTGCACCTAGCATACATGTTTTACTTGACATGTGAACTTGAGAATGAACCATATGGAATGAAGACCCAAAGGAATAGCAAAACATGCTTGCTTTTGTATTGGGTTGAACAAACAGAGTCCATGGTGGAGAAGTAAGTAATCTAGTGGGGAAGATAAGGATGATAATTCTTCTAGAAAAATCTGTTCATATAGAATTCTCTTAGTCTCAACTTAAGGTCCTTGATAAGAATATTATTTTCCTTCTGATATACAGAAGGCATCTTCCATAGGGGGTTTTTCCTCCTGCTTTCAGGAAGGAAAAGAGGAGAGTCAGTGTGTTTCCTGCACCTGCTGGGTTTTCTCTTTAAGTGTCTTTGCTCACAATTTTTATGTCAAAGAGGCATACTTTGGGGGTAACATTCTGAATTCAGCCATCATAATTTTGTTCCATCTAACAGAAAGTAGAAAGGAAGAATAAATAATTGTGCCTTCTTTGTCAGGGATTTTTTTTTTATAACAGCCTATCTCCTTACAGCCGTTTGGACAGTATTTAACCATACGCCTTCCACTCTATAATCTTTAACCACACATCTACATGGATGTTGGGAAATAGCATATTTATTCAGGCAACCCAATCCAAGATAAAACCCTGGGTTACCTTCTCAAAGAATAGAAGGTACAGTGACTACTGGAGACAATGAGCAGTCTCTGCTTTGTTTTCTAATGCAAACTGCATTTGAGGACTATGAGTCCCAAAAGAAAACAGCTTGACAGAGTAAAGGAATGAGGAAGCAAAGAGCCATTGTTGCATTAGCAATTCTTTTGATCTTTTTGACATTTGACATTCGAAATGATATTTAATGTCCTTAAAAGACACCAACATTAAATTTTATTTCCTGAGAATCTATTCAACTCAATATCATGCTGACAACATGGAGAAGAGTCTTTCTCCAAGCATGCAGATTCCTGGTGATGTAAGAATCACCTGAGTTCCCTGATAAAAAATTCACATACCTCATCCCCTCCTGTGGAACTACTAAACATGAATCTTTCAAGGCAGGGCAAGCTCTCGAGGTGACTTTTACATATAATTTTTTAAAGAATAAAAAAACTAAGGGAGTCTCTGGGCAAGATGAGCATGAAAACTTTGGATTCTAGAATTTTGTTAATTATACTCCAAAAAAAAAATTAGTGAATGTCGTTCATTCCTTCATAATCTGGTTTTACAGATATATTATATACAGAAAATAGGATATGGGTGTTCATGGTAACTATCAATCTACCTTGCTCTAAGGGAAAATGTATTCAATAATTTCAGTTTCCTGAAGCATTAAAAGATGTTTACCTTTAAAAATAACAATATGTGAAAGATAACTCACTTATGAGAAATGGAAGTGGCTAGTGCATGATATAGAACATAAATTTATCAGTTTTCCATATGCCTTCACTAAAATCTAAGGTCTAAGTAGCTTTGAATGTATCTCACCTCTGTGAGCTTGTAACAGAAGTTTGAGAAATATAAAGGTTACACCCAAAGTGTTCCTAAAATACTAGATAATTGCATCATTAGATATCTACCCTTTCACCTCCATATTTGGATTCACCTAGGTTTTTTGAAATGGCGTCTTTCTAAGCTGTACATTTGCCTTAAAAAGATGCACTGCTAGCCCAACTGCCTTTTAAGATAAGGCCAAAATGGACACCTTGAAGCTGCTGGTGCCAGCAACATGAACATCCTAATTGAGTGCCTTTGTTCCTTTTCCCCAATGAGACAAGTGAGGTTTTGTTGATGTATACATGCACATAAAGCCATTTAGGCTCATTTATAGCAATTGTTAGAGGCAGGCATTTGTGAAATACTGTTGATAATATTTAAATATAATTTATCTCTTGCCACAGATGACCACAGTCCTTGTGGAATCCTTTTAATCATTACATTGACTTAGCTTTTTATTCATTCCTCTTGCTAGACTAGATTTCTTTTCATTCCTATAGCTAGACTAGACTTCTTTGACAGTAATTTCAAATTCCATTTAGGGAATAAAACCAAGGGGTATGACCAAGATGAATAAGACTTCTTATTTATACTCTGAAGAGGCTGTATTTGGATGTGGCTTTGAATGAAGAACATGTTTCCAGAGAGTTACTAAGTCATGGGGTATATTTATAATGAAACTTATTATAAAGTTCTTAAGAAAAGTAAAACAAACATTTAAAAATCATTACTAAATTTAACTTGATTTTTTTTCCCTTTTGAGCAAACAATAGTCTCTGCTGTGAAAGGAATGAAAACCTCACTTTTATTCTATGTATCTGTTACCATAACTTTTATCTGGATGAGAAGAATAAGTGGTAATTCTACAGAAATAGACTTCTAACATAACCAATCTACTAGGTAAATATTTGTGCAAGGGTGGAATCAGAAACCAACAGAGTAATCAGGTGAAATAGTCAGTAAACAACTTTAGCTTCACCATGTGGTATCTCCCACTGGTATGTTATTCACAAGAACTGTCAAAATAGGGACAGTTTAGGAGGTGGGACCAAGACAGCAGAGGGGTAGGATGTGGAACTCACCTTCTCCCACAAATACATCAAAAGAAATCATAAAAAACCCAAAAAGAGACTACTGTAAGCAACTATATGCCAATACAATGAACAACCTAGAAGAAACGGACAAATTCTTACAAATATACCACCTTCCAAGATTGAACCAGTGAGAAACAGCAAGTATTAATAGACCAATCACAAGTACTGAAATTTAAACTGTGATTAAAAACTTCCAAAAAAACAGAGTGGGATCAAGAAGGAAAAGGAGTAGGATGTGGAACACCTTCTCCCACAAACACAACCCCCCAAAAAACATGTAGAATGATTCTCATAGAACATCTACTGAACACTGGAAGAAGACCTAAGACTTCCAAAAAGGGTGAGAAATGCTCCACACAACTGGGTAGAACAAAAGGAGAGAAAAGAGAGAAAGAGAAAAAAGGAATGAAGGCAGGACAGAACTCCTGAGAGGGAATTGTGAAAGAGGAAAGGAATCAGCTAGGATGGAGGGGGATCCTCAAAGCCTCAAAGAAAAGCACACCAGCTTGTCTGAGGAGGGCAAAGCAGGAGACACACAGACCATTGATACCATCACCTAGCATACCATAATGGGAGTTCCTCAGGTGGAGTCTGAGTGCTGAGGCTTGGGCTTCCGAGGTAAGTCCCAAGGAGAGGACTAAAGTTGGCTGTGGAAACAGCCTGGAGGGGCCAGGTAGTAGTGCATCACAGCCAAGGAAGGGTGGGAGGAGGCTTGAGACCTCCAGGGAAGCAAAGTGCCATTGTTGGAGAGTGTGAGATGAGGGAATGTGGGACTGTCTTAGAAACTTCTTTCTCTGCACATGCCCTGACTCTCAGGTGGCATGGTGCCTCTCGTGTGGGATATGAAGGCAGGTGCAAACCACTGCATCCATCTTGGACTCCAGAGGTGGGCATTGCCCACCAGCACTGCAGGTTCTCTGAGCAGGCACCTTTGACCACGCAACCAGGTGCATGCAGCCTGCCACCTCCACATCCTCAGGAGTCACCACCACTGCCAAAGGCCTGGTAATCAGGTGCTACCTGCAGGCACCACTCATTGCCCCCACCTCCCTGGAAGCACATGCAGGCCATACACCCACATACCCACTATCAAGGGGATAATACACTATAATCTTGGAGGGTACTTTATATGTGGGAGCATCCCTGGGCTTATGTGAGGGTTGATTTTGACTCTTGAGTAATCATACAAACCAAAATAAACCCTCACGTAAGCCAAGGGATGTTCCCACATACAAAGTGCCCTCCAAGATTATAGTAAACAATTGTTTCCCCTAAACTCATCAAGTAAGAAAAATATATGCAAAATAAAGATGCACAGGAACCATTCCAGTTAAAAGAACAAGAGAATCCCCATGAAGGAGCAAATGATAAAATAGACCACTGCAGTCTAACAGACACCAACCTCAAAAAGAAGGTAATTAAAATACTGAAGAAATTAAGAATGGCTCTCAACCATAATATAGATTACTTTAAAAGGGAATTAGAAACTGTAAGGAGAAGCCAAGAAAAATTAGAAAATACATTTGCCAAGATGACAGCTGAGCTAATGGCACTGAACAGCAGAACGGATAATCCAGAGAGATGAAGAAGACACTTGGAAGATAGAATAATGGAAATCACCCAATCAGGACAATAGACAAAAAGCCAAATTAAAACAAAATGAAAGACATGTAAGAGATCTATGGGATAATATAAAACATGCTGATCTATGCTTAATAAGGATCCCAGAAGGTGAAGAAACATAAAAGGGGATTAAAAATATATTTGAGATTATGGCTGAAAACATTCCAAATCTAAATAAGGAAACAGATACTTAGATACAGGAAGCACAGAAGGTTCCAAACAAGATGAACCCAAACAAACCTATACCAAGACATAGTAAAAATGTCTAAGTTAAAGAGTGAATTCCAAAGACAGCAAGAGAAAAAACAAAGATTTTTTTTTTTTGGTCTTGTCTTTTGTTGTTGTTGTTGTTGTTGTTGCTATTTCTTGGGCCGCTCCCGCGGCATATGGAGGTTCCCAGGCTAGGGGTCGAATCGGAGCTGTAGCCACCGGCCTACGCCAGAGCCACAGCAACGCGGGATCCGAGCCGCGTCTGCAACCTACACCACAGCTCACGGCAACGCCGGATCCTTAACCCACTGAGCAAGGGGAGGGACCGAACCCGCAACCTCATGGTTCCTAGTCGGATTCATTAACCATTGCGCCACAACGGGAACTCCCAAAAAACAAATATTTAATTGTAAGGGAACTCCCATAAGGCTATTGGCTAATCTCTCTACAGAAATGCTACAGACCAGAAGAAAAGTGGCAGGATACATCTGAAGTTCTAAAAGGGAAAAGCTTGCGATCAAGAATACTCTACCAGTAATACTATCATTTGAAATAGAAGGATAAAGAATTTCTCAGAAAAGCAAAATCTAAAAGAATAGAGTAATACTAAACCTACCCTAGAAGAAATATTGAAAGGTCTAATATAGGATGTAAGAATAAAAGATAGAGGAAATCACAATTGGAAAATAATCACTTAAATAAGCTAGTATACAGATAAAACAAAAACAAAACCTATTTTTGCAGGTGATAAACACAAGGCATAGCAAAAGGATAAACATGAAGTTGTAAAATAGGACATCAAAATCAAAATGTGGGGACAGAGAGTAAGAAAATCTAGACTCTTTTAAAAAAATGTGTTTGAGTCTATACAACTATCAGTCTAAATCAAGCAGATATTGGGAAGAGGACACAAGCATAAAATAAAAGGAAATCATGCAACCTCCCCAATAACAAAGAAAAGGAGAGGAACAAAGCAGAACCATAGACTCAGCTAGAAAAGAAGTTTTAAAATGACAATAAAAATATCAATAATTACCTTAAATGTCAATGGATTGAATGCTCTAATCAAAAGACACAGATTGGCAGACTGGATAAAAAAAATAAGAGCCTACAATATGCTGCCTACAAGAGAATCACCTTAGGACACACATAAACTGAAAGTGAAGGGATGGAAAAAGATCTTTCATGTGAATGGAAATGACAGGAAAGTGGGAGTCACAATATTCTTTTCAGACAAAATAGACTTTAAAACAAAGGCCATAAAGAAAGACACTATTTAATGATAAAGAGATCAATTCAAGAGGAGATATTATACTTATTGACACTTATGCACATAATATAGGGGCACCTAAATACATAAAACAAACAGATATAAAAGGAGAAATTGATGGGAATACAATAATAGGAGATTTTAAAACCCTATTCACATCAATGGACAAATCCTCTAGATAGAAAATCAATAAGTCAACAAAGATCCTAAATAGCATGATAGAACAGTTAGACTTAATTGATATTTTCAGGATATTACATCCAAAAAAACCAGAATATATATATATATTTTTTTTTCAAGCAGACATGGAACATTCTCTAGGATTGACTACATACTGGGCACAAAACTAACCTCAACAAATTTAAGGGTATAAAGATTATTTCAAGCACTTTCTCTGACCACAGTGGCATGAAACTAGAAATCAACTACAGGAAAAGAAATGAGAAAAAGCTGACTACATGGACAATAACAACATGGTTTTAAAAAACCCATGAGCCAATGAAGAAATCAAAAGGCAAATTGAAAATATGTCAAGACAAACAACAATGAAAACACAACCATACAAAGTCTATGGGATTCAGCAAGATTAATTCTTAGGGGGGTGTTCATAGTGAGATAAGCCTTCCTCCAAAATCAAGAAAAGACTCAAATCAACAACCTAATCTACCTCCTAAAATAATTAGAAAAATAACAAACAAAATCTAAAGTCATCAGAAGAAAGGTAATAATGAATATCAGAGAGGAAATAGAGATTTAAATAAGAAAAAAAAATTGATGAAACTAAGAGATGGCTCTTTGAAAGGGTAAACAAAATTGACAAACCTCTTGGCAAGCTCACTAAGAAGAAAGGTGAGAGAGCCCAAATTAACAAAATAAGAAATGAAAAGATCGGAGTTCCCATTGTGGCACAGTGGTTACTGAATCTGACTAGGAACCATGAGGTTGCAGGTTCGATCCCTGGCCTTGCTCAGTGGGTTGAGGATCCAGCATTGCCCTGAGCTGGTTTGTAGTTAGAGATGCCGCTTGGATCTGGTGTTGCTGTGACTCTAGTGTAGGCTGGTGTCTACAGCTCCAATTAGACCCCTAGCCTGGAAACCTCCATATGCCACAGGAGCGGCCCTAGAAAAGGCAAAAAGACCAAAAAAAAAAAAATCTTCATGAATACTACAGAAATATAAAAAAAGAACACTATGACTATCTCAAATAGACAACCTTGTAGAAACACATAGCCTATCAAAATTGAATCAAGAATAGATAATTTGAACAGAGCAATCTATAGAAAAGAAACTGAATATGTAATTAATGATAATAATAAAAAGCTCCCTGCAAATGTCCAGGACCAGATGGCTTTACAGACAAATTCTACCAAACATACAAAGAAGAAATTATAGCTATTCTTCTTAAATTTTTTCAAAAGATTGAAGAATAAGAAACCCAGAGATATCTACAAAGCTACCATCACGCTAATACCAAAAGCAAATAAAGATACTACCAACAAAGAAAATTATAGGCAATATATTTGATGAATATAGATAAAAAATTCTCAACAAAATTTAGAAAACAGAATCTACATATAAGTGATCATACACCACAACCAAGTGGATTCATTTTAAGTTCAGAGAATCGTTCAACATACACAATCAATCACTGTCTTACACCACATTAAAATAAAGTAAAAAATCACATGATAATCTCAATAGAAGGACAAAAAACATCATTTAACAAAATTCAACATATATTTATGATAAAAACTCTTACCAAAGTGGGTGTAGAAGGAACATATATCAACATAATAAAAGCTACTTATAACAAACTCACAGCCAATATAATACTGAATGTAGAAAAATTGAAATCCTTCCCACTAAGATCTGGAATAAGACAAGGATGCCCAGTTTCACTACTTTTATGCAATGTAGTATTGGAAGGTCCAGACACAGCAATAATACCAAGAAAAAAAAAAGAAATAAAAGGTGTCCTAATTGGAAGAGAAGAGGTAAAATTGTCACTATATGCAGATAACATGATATTATATATATAAAACCTTAAGGACTCCACACAAAAACAACTCCAACTGATAAATTAATTCATCAAAGTAGCAGGATAAAGATTAACATTCATAAATCAGATGCATTTATATATACTAAAAATGTGATATTAGAAAAGGAATATTAAAAAATACCTTTTAAAATCACACCAAAAAAACCAAACCAAAACAAACACACAAAAAAACCCTAGGCATAAACCTGACCAAGGAGCTGAAAGACTTATATTCTGAGATCTATAAAATATTAATCAAGAAAATTAAAGAGGATTCAAATAAACAGAAAGGTATCCCATGTTCCTAGATCTGAAGAATCAGTATTGTTAAAATGGCCATACTACCCAAAGAAATCTACAGATTTAACGCAAACCCTATCAAATTACCCATAACATTTGTCATAGAATCATAACAAATAATCCAAAAATTTATATGGCATCATAAAACACCCAGAATTGCCAAAGTAATCCTGGGGTGGGGCAGGCAGCATAACTCTCCTAGAATTGAGACAATATTACAAAGCTATAGAAACTAAAACAGTGAGGTATTGGTACAAAAATAGACATACAGAACAGAATAGAGGAGCCCAGGAAAAAACCCAGACACCTATGGTCAATTAATTTTTGACAAAGGAGACAAGAATATAAAATGGGAAATAGTCTCTTCAGCAAGTGGTACTGGAAAAACTGGACAGCTGCATATAAATCAATGAAATTAGGACACACCCTCACACCATGAACAAAAATAACCTCAAAATGGCTGAAAGACAATTAAACAGGACACCGTAAAACTCCTAGAAGAGATATAGGCAAAATATTCTGATATAAACATACAAATGTTTTCTTAGGTCAGTCTCCCAAGGCAATAGAAATAAAAACAAAAATAAACAAATGGGACCTAATCAAACTTACAAGCTTTTGTAGAGCAAAGGAAACCATTAAAAAACAAACAAACAAAAAAACCCAAAAGATTGGATTTCCTGCTGTGGTACAGTGGGATTAGTGGCATCTCAGGTGTGCCAGGATGCAGGTGCGATCCCCAGCTGGCCCAGTGGTTTAAGGAATCCAGCATTGCTGCAGTTGCATCAGAGGCCACAACAGCGTCTTTGATCTTTTCCCTTGCCCAGGGAACTCCATATGCTTCAGGACAGCCAAGGCGGGGCAGGGGGGGAAGGGGGGGGACCTACAGAATGAGAGAAAATAGTTGGTTTGCAAATAATTAAACCAACAAGGGCTTAACCTCCAAAATATACAAACAACTCATACAACTCAAAAATAACCAAACAAAATTAAAAATTGGGCAGAAAACTGGATGGCCAGCAGGCACATGAAAAGATGTTCAACATCACTATTTATTAGAGAAATGTGAATAAAAACTACAATGAGGTACCAATTCACACCAATCAGAATGGCCATCATAGTAAGTCTCCAAATAAATGCTGGAGAGGGCATAAAGAAAAGGGAATCCTCCTACACTCTCGGTGGGAATGTAAATTGGTAAAACCGCTATGGACAACAGTATGGAGGTTCCTCAGAAAACTAAATACAGAACTCTCATATGATCCAGCAAACCCACCCCTGGGTATATATCTGGACAAAACTATATTCAAAAAGATACATGCACCCATGTACCCCTTTGTTCATAGCAGCACTATTCACAATAGCTAAGACATGGAAACAACCTAAATGTCCATGAACAGATAAATGGATAAAAAAAGATGTGGTACACATACATAATGGAATACTACTCCACAAAAAAGAATGAAATAAAAATGCCACTTACAGCAATGCCACTAGAAAATCTATTAAGTGAAGTAATTCAGAAAAAGAAAGATGAACACTCTGTTATCACATGTATATGGAATGTAAAATATGGCACAAAGTACCTATCTACAAAACAGAAGCTTATTCATGGACAAAGAGACTAGATTTGTGTTTGTCAAGAGGGAGGGAGGAGATAATGAGATGGACTTGGACTTTGAGGTTAGTAGATGCAAACTATTACATTTATAATCGATAAATAAGGTCCTGTTGTATAGTACAGGGAACTGTATCCAGTCTCTTGGGATAGATCATGATGGATAATTATATAAAAAAAGAATGTATGTGTGTGTATGACTGCGCCACTTTGCTGTAACAGCAGAAACTGACACAACATTGTAAATCAACTATATTTTAAAAAGTGACAGTTCAATAAAGATTCCAGCATGTTCAGAAGGCAGCTACCTCATTTTTATTTTCATCCAGAGATATTCCCACCAAAAACATATGAGAATATAAGATAGTCAGAAAATAAGGAAAAATGGACTTCATTATACAGGCAAAACAAAACAAAAACCAACCTTGATTCTTAATGGAAATGTGCCTCATTTGCTTTCCATGATGTATGTTCTGAGAGAATTCATTTTATATCACATTTTAAAAAGTTTTAAAAAGTTTTTAAAATGTAGACAGGAAAATCACTAATGCTTCAATAAGGTTATAAATTAAGTTTTCAGCAAATATTTATCAATCCACTGATCATATGAAAATATCCTTGTTACAAAAGGATGCCTACGCAAAGAACTCTAAGAGGCAAACAGGAAATTCAGAGATAAGAGATTCTAACCCATCTCTTGAAAACTACTTTGACATTTAAATTTCAGTTGATCATTGCAGATATAGTGTTAGTTCCCTCAACAACCTGAACAAGAGGAATTCAGCAAATTCAGCAAGAGGAATTCAGCAAAACCCTAGAAAGAACATCTTTAACTGACACATTATTTAAATACCATACATTTCCTCTGATAAATAATAGGCCCTAAATGAAGTCATTGTGCTAAGTCCTATGGTTGCAAGTCAAGACCTAATGTTACCCTGATCTCCCAGGAATGTTAACTTTAACCAGTTATCTGGTCATCATTAGTGATATAATCTGTAAGGTAGACTCTGTCCCTATAGGGAGGTGACTTTGAAACAATCTATCTCTTGTTAGAAATTTCTTTTTCCCAGCCCCTTATGCCTATAAAAGCCTTCCAGTCTGTACAGCTCCTTGAGCTCTTTCCTGTTTGCTAGATCGGATGCTGCCCAATTAAGGAATCATTGAATAAAGCCAATTATATCTTTACCTTTATTCCGTTTAACTTTTTTTAAACACAAATATTTGTGGCATCTCTCATGATTATTATTGTTGTATCTATCTCACATATAGACTAAATTTTCTTAAGAATATCCAAATGGATTGTTTTCTGTTCCTTAACTATTCTTAATACATAGTATATGTAAGAGAAGCTTAAAATATTTTCTTGAATTAAGATAATCCAGGAGTTCCCGTCGTGGCTCAGTGGTTAATGAACCTGACTAGGAACCACGAGGTTGCGGCTTCCATCCCTGGCCTTGCTCAGTGGGTTAAGGATCCGGTGTTGCCATGAGCTGTGGTGTAGGTTGCAGACCAGCTCGGATCCCGCGTTGCTGTGGCTCTGGCACAGGCCGGTGGCTGCAGCTCCGATTCGACCCCTAGCCTGGGAACCTCCATATGCCGTGGGAGTGGCCCTCAAAAAGCAAAAAGACAGAAGATAATCCAGATCCTGAAGTAATGAAAATATTGTTCAGAAGCTTAGCTTCTCGTTTGTAAATAACTGTCAAACTTCTTGACTCACTATTCATTCACAGAGTTAATTATTTGAGTAATGGGATTAACATTTTATCAGCACAAGTTGTAGAATACTGTATTCAATGGACATTTTCAATTTCAAAATAAATCTTTTCATGGTATACAAATGAGTCCAGCTGCATACTTTTAAAACTAAATATCTGATTTTTAATGGAGATTAAATGGACATTTCTTACAGGAATGGTTTTTTGCTTTTAAGTATAGCTAGTAATAATTTTACCATTATAAATCACCTGCCATGTATCAGGCATACTTCCAAACTCTTTATAAATATCATTATTAATGTTAGGTCATATATACCTCTCTGGTCTACCCTCTTGAGGCTGTAGAAAGGCTTGTGTGCATTTCTAAATTTTAGAACAGAATTTGCTACTATGTCACCAGAACATCTGGTATCTAAACCATATGGAGTATTTAAAATAAACAACCAAAACATGTGTATTTCAGCCATGCATTAAAGGATTTAACTATTAATTATTTACAATTAAGACATAGAAAGAAGCCCTAATTATTTATCTGGCTATTTATTCTTGATATTTTCCAATCCACATACCTAAAACGAGTTAATATCCCTTACAGGCTCAGCTATATCCAAGATTCTGAAATAAATCCCTTTCCTAATCCTGAGAGATTTAATTTGTTCTACTTCAGATGACTGACATTTTAGCACTTGAAACTGGTGTTCTAATTTCTGTTACTATATTAAGTTTTGTAATAACAACAAAAATCATTTTAGTTCTCTATAGAAATACTTTTACTCAGTTGAATTAATCTTACATTTTCAATATCTACAAGCTTCCACTAAAGAAAATATCTAATTGTTTTGTCAAACATAATGAAAAACTTTTGCCTATTATCCTCCTGTGCCCTTTATATAAGAATGCCCTCTGTGTCCATTATGTAAGAATCACAAAGAACATTTTATCGCTATTCAGAGCTGAATTGTGTGTTGCATTTTATTTGATAACATAAGCTAAATGTAATAAGGTGTTTATTTTTCCCCATAGAAAAGAATTTATCTTTCCTTATTTATTGACTCTACAAACACCAGTTACTTCATAATAGTTCCTACTATGTGCCAGGAACTATAGTAGTCACTTGAGAAGCAATCAGAAAATAACAGATACAGACCATTCTCTCATAAATGTGGTGTAGTATAGTACATAAAAATAGAATGTAAAAGTTCCATGGATGAAAATTTATAAATATGTAAGTTAATAGAGGCTCAGATATCTTTACAGTCTTGTGGGCAGGGAGGAACTCTTGATTAAGTAATATAAAGCAGATATGTAAAAAAGGAAAGTTAAGTAGGAAAATGAGAGAGTAGAGAAACAATAGAAAAGTCTTTTAAGCAGAAGAAACAATATAAAAAAAGGAATATAACATTTTCAGGTAAATTTATGAAATACTATCTTTCCCGCTCTGGTATACAGGGGCTTCATGTAGACCAGTTAGAAGATAAGTCAATTGTAAGAATGAGGAGAAGAAGGTGTGATGGCTACTTGAACTAGCGTAGTGACAGTGGAAAGGAAATAAAATTGTTTTTAGCAGAATTTTGAAGATAAACAGACCTGACTTAGTGAGAAATAGAATATAATATGTGAGGGCAAGTGTGACTTCTCAGTATCTTTCATATTCATAGAAATGAATAGTGGTATCAATCGCTGAGATTAAAAAAAAAACACTGGAGGAGACACAGTTAATTTTCTTGGGGAGGAAGACATGGGGAAGAGACTGAGTTTATTTGGAATATGTTCAATTTGAGGCAACATTGGCCTTTATTTAACATTTTTTTCATTGCCCTGTGGCATATGGAAGTTCCCAGGCTAGGGGTCAAATCAGAACTGCAGCTGCCAGCCTATGTCACAGCCATAGCAATGCCAGATCCAAGCCATAGCTTGCAGCAATGCCAAATCCCTAACCAACAGCAAAGGCAGGGATCGAACATGCATCCTCATGGACCCTAGTCGGATTCTTAACCCACTGCACCATGACAAGAACACCCTATTTAACATATTTTTAATACTCTACTTTTTGTGAAGAAAAGTGTTAGTTCTTTTAGGTATTAAGTGGACAATTAGATATATGAGTCTGGAGCTCAACAAAGAAGTTTAAAAATAAATTTGCAAACAATTTGCATAACATGGTATAAAGATAACAATGGAAGCTGTAACATAAATGAGATGAAAGTAAGAAAAGATACTATGAGTTTTGAGGAACTCCTGTGTTGAAAGGGATGATGATGATCCTGGAAAAGAGAGCATGAAACAGGATCCAGACACAGCATAACAAGATAAATACAGCTTGAGTGGCAAAATCCAAGGAAAATGTTTTGAAAAGGAAGGAATTCACCAGACATTTAAGAAGCCTAAAAATATGCTTCCAAATTAACCTCCAGAAGGTCCTGAGTAATTAGAGTAAGTGTTGTTTTGATAGAATGATTGGAGCACAAGATAGCTGAATAGGGTTGAGGAGTTAAAAAAAAAAAAGTTAGCATATGTCAACCACTCTAAAGAAATTTCATTGTGAAGGAAAGAACTGATGTGGTAGTTTTGGAGGTTATGTATGGTCCAATAGATTATTTTAAAGATAGTTTGACAAGCATGCTTCATTGCCCATTGAAAAGTTTTATTATAAAGTAAGTAGCTGACAAAATAGATAGGATTACTGATGGTTAGAGAAACCATTAATGAGGCTCTGAATGGTATGTGTAGTGCTTCAATATGTCCAGTGCCTTTTCTGCAGTAGGACATATGACCATGTTTCGAAATGGAGAAAACAGATGATCAAGCTTTAGAATTTGTCCTTGAGTGCAGTAAGAATAAAAAAGTGACCAAGGTTTAGGATATTTGCATGAGAATTATTAAATAATGAACCATGGAGCAAAGACTGAATATGGAAGGGAAAATGGTGAGGGCAATGAATGGAGATTGGAAATATAGAACAGTTGAGAGTCACATGAGATCAAAGAGTGTATGGATGGAAGTAATTCACAAGTGAACTGATAAGGTTGGTATAAAGAGCACTATTATGAGAAGCAAAGGTGACTGGTGGGAGCAATACTGGGTGGAACAACATCTAGATGATAATGCAGAATTATGTGGTTGAGGAAGGAGAGGAGAAAAATCATTGGAGATGAAGAGATTAAAGAACAGAGGCTGAATGTTGGAATGGTCATCTATATGGAAAGTGGTGTCACCCAGGATATTGACAATAATTGGGGGAAAGAGGAATACTGAAGTTAGATGCTAACATGTTACAAATAATAGCAAGAGGAGGAATATTGGGTAGTATAGCATAAGGACACGTGCCTAAAATTGCAGAATATTTACAAGATTAGTGAGTACCGATCTGGAACTTATAATAAAGAATAAATGGAACATCAAGCAAAACAAAATTGAAGTGCATGTGGGGGGAGTGAATAGTCTACCAGGTGGGGTTATAGATGAAAGTAGTTCTCAAGGAAGGGGACATACTTCAGGTAAGGCATGAAACACTTAACATTAATATTGCTTAGTGAGTACTGTTCCAGAATGTATAGTGGATACAATATGTGAGCCTTGTCCCTGTAGGATTTTGAACCACTGAATGGAATGGAATGGAAAATGGATTGTAACTTCTATTTAAATTTTATGCCTACTACCAAAATCTCGTACCTTCCCCATATCTTACCCTCGTAAGATGGACTGCAAATTCATCTCAAAAGGTTAATTCGATATTCTTATTGCCCTTCACCTAACTTTATATTCTTCTAAACTTTGTATGTTCTACTTTTGAATTTTTAAGTTACCTTCCACCTCCCAATTCAAGTGGCTGACCTCCTGGGAGGAGGGATTCAGCCTTTGCTGTTTTGGTATCAAGCATGTATTGACTTAAGCATATTTTTCTCCAACTTGGAGTCCTTAATAGTGACTGAGGTATATCATAGGTTAAGCAACCTTCTTGAAGCAATAGTGCCTTGCCATTCCAGACTCAGATGTACATGGGGCTTATGTGTTGTATGACCCATGAGTAGCACTCCCTCTGGCTACATCACGTGTACAAAGTCCATAACGTCTCGGTTTAGAATTCTGACAAGTTCTAGGTTTCAGCCTTGGCATATACTTTGAGATAATTCAGAAAATTGTCTACATCTAGACAGAATTAATAAACAACATACTATAATAATAGTGCTTAAGAGTTCCTGTTGTGGTTCAGTGGGTTAAGAACCTGACATAGTGTCTATAAGGAGACAGGTTTGATCCCTGGCCTCACTCAGTGGGTTAAGGATCTAGCATTGCTGCAAGTTGTGGCATAGTTTGCAAATACAGCTTAGATCTGGTGTTGCTGCAGCTGTAGCTCTGATTCTATCCCTAGCCTGGGAACTTCCATGTACCGCAGGTGTGGACCTAAAAAAAAATAGTAATAGTACTCAACATTCTAGAAGCCAGGCAATACCATAGGCATTCCTTTTGAATACCATTAACCCCATTTTACAAAGAGGAAATGAGATTTAAGAGCATAAAGTTGGTGTTTTCCACTGTTCTATCTGGACTATTCAATTGAGTACTGAGCCAGGCAATGTTAGGTCCCATGAGTACCACAAAATATTGACTGTGATAATCAGGCTTTTTGTTTTGTTTTGTTTTTCTTTCTTATACTTAACAGAGGTGAAGACAATTGCTCAATGTGGTAGCAACCCTTACTTGCTGCTTACAAGCATATTTCCTCTTCCACTATTTCAAAAATTGTTGATTACTTTATGAATACATCAGACACTATATTTGGGTACTATAAGACTGGAGCAAGTTAAAACCCAGATGAAATCATCTGTGCATATTCATGATCACTTCTCATTACTGGAAGCTGCCCATCACTGTATTTTCAAACACATCAGCTCGAAGCATTTGGTATTTGCATAAATAGTGTTCATCATGAAAGCATTCGCATTGTGTTTGAAGGTGAAATAAGTGCAATAAATGCATCTGTTTTAACATTATGATCCTTTAATTTATGTTAATTTCAAAAGCTATAAAACAGTATCTTATGCATCTGAAAAATCTGTATAAGGTTGTAATTTTAATTTATCAGTGAGTGTTTTTACACTAATTAAATATGTGCAGGTTTTTAAAATAGAGATTAAAATATGAAAAGAGATCAGGCTATTTACAATCTAATTAGCTCAAAATTGATGAGTAATATAAATGCATAATTACTCTGGTTTGACTGTAACAAACTTGAAAGGGAGATTATGGAATTAATAACAAAAAAAGTGTTAAAATCTTTGTAATCAAAGTCAAATCAAGAGGAATTTCCTGACTTTATTATATAATGATTTTTATTTTTTTCCGTTATAGCTGGTTTACAGTGTTCTGTCAATTTTCTACTGTATAGCATGGTGACCCAGTTACACATACATGTATACATTCTTTTTTCTCACATTATCATGCTCCATCACAAGTGACTAGACATAGTTCCCAGTGCTACACAGCAGGATCTCATTGCTAATCCATACCAAAGGCAATAGTATGCATCCTGACTTTATTATTATTATTATTTTTTTTGTCTTTTCAGTCCTTTTAGGGCCACACCCATGGCATATGGAGGTTCCCAGGCTAGGGGTCAAATTGGAACTGTAGCCGCTGGCCTATACCACAGCAACTTCAGGTCCAAGCCGAGTCTGCAACCTACACCACAGCTCATGGCAATGCCAGGTCCTTAACCCACTGAGCAAGGCCAGGGATCAAACCCACAACCTCATGGTTCCTAGTTGGATTCATTTCCGCTGCACCACGATGGGAACTCCTGACTTTTTTTTTTTTTTTTTTGCTATTTCTTTGGGCCGCTTTACTGTTCACAGGATATTTATTTATTTTGTCTTTTTTTGCTATTTCTTTGGGCCACTTCCGCGGCATATGGAGATTCCAAGACTAGGGGTCTAATCGGAGCTGTAGCCACTGGCCTACGCCAGAGCCACAGCAACGTGGGATCCGAGCCGCATCTGCAACCTACACCACAGCTCAAGGCAACGCCGGATAGTTAACCCACTGAGCAAGGGCAGGGACCGAACCTGCAACCTCATGGTTCCTAGTCGGATTCGTTAACCACTGCGCCACGACGGGAACTCCTGACATTTTTAATATATTCTTCCATACCGTATTTTCTGGAAAGTTTCCTATCCCATACTGGTGAACGAAAACAGAGTGAAACATGGTTTTAATTCCTATAGAATTCTTGGAAAAACAAAAAACAAAAAACAAAAAAACCCTTATAGCAAAGTACTTACAAAGTAGATAAATAAAAATGTTTATATTACCTCAGTTGCTAAATCCTTTGCTCACCTTCTCTCCATATCTTTTTCTTTCACTCTGATCTGGAAGTTGTATATTTCATTGCCCTTTATCCCTAATACTTAGTATGCATTTTCTAAAAATAGCATATTCTTTTATAACTATAGTGCACTTATGAACATGTAATACAACTATAATACTTTTACCCTAATTGCTCTCCATTCCATTTTGCCAATTGCTCCAATGATGTCCTGTGTAGCAATTTTTTCTTTTCTCCAGTAAAGAATCCAGGATTGGAGGTTCCCATCATGGCACAGCAGAAACGAATCTGACTAGGAACTATAGGGTTGCGGGTTTGATCCCTGGCCTCGCTCAGTGGGTTAAGGATCTGGTGTTGCCTTGAGCTGTGGTGTAGGTCACAGATGCAGCTCAGATGGGGCATTGCTGTGGCTCTGGCCTAGGCTGGCAGCTATAGCTTCCATTAGACCCCTAACCTGGGAACCTCCATATGCTGTGAGTGTGGCTCTAAAAAGCAAAAAAAAAAAAAAAAATCCAGTGTAAAGGAATCAGTTTAGTATATTGAGTTGTCATTTCAGTCTCCTTATATATGAAAAAAAGTTAGCTTTTCTTTGAATTTTATGAATTGATATTATTGAAAATTATCACCCCTGTGGTGGTTGTTTTAACTTTTTTTTTATTATGTCTTGCTTCCTTATGATTAGATGCAGGTTTTATACTCCTAGCCTGGATATTCTAAATTTTGTCCCCCTTAGTGTAAGTATCACAGCTGGAGTCACACAATGTCCATCTGCCCTTTGTTGATAATGTTTTTATCACACTGTAAATGTGTTATCTCATATGTTCACTATAAACATGGTCCTCAGACTATGGGCAAATACACCCTAAGGTCCTATGATGAGCACATGGGGCGACCAATGATAAATTTTCTAGGGAAATACAATAGCACTTGTCGTCTGCCAGAAACTGCACAAACATCTGACAAAAACTGCCAGAAATTAGCTTGAGGTGAGCTTAGAGTTAAATTAGGTCATCCTATGTTCTTTCAAAGATGTTATGACATTCCAAACTGAAGTATTTGATATTCACTCTGATGAAACCAAGAACACACGCAAAAATAGAAGCAATGCAGATGGTCAGTGTCCAATCTGATTCCAAATTTGAAAATTTGTTCAGTGCCCCAAATGTAAATACATTCCATTAGATTATTTAGGAATGAAAATAAAATGGCTTTTAAAAAACTTATTTGTGGAGTTCCTGTCAAGGTGCAGAGCAAACAAATCTGACTAGGAACCATGAGGATGCAGGTTCAATCCCTGGCCTTGCTCAGTGGGTTAAGGATCCAGCGTTGCTGTGAGTTGTGGTGTAGGTCACAGATGTGGCTTGCATCTGGTGTTGCTGTGGCTCTGGCATAGGCTGGCAGCTGCAGCTCCAACCAGACCCCTAGCCTGGGAACCTGCATGTGCTGTGGGTGTGACCCTAAAAAGCCAAAAAAAAAAAAAAACCCAAAAAACAAAACATGTTTGTGGGTTTTTTTTAATGGTTATTAAGTCTTTTGGATGTAGCTGTTATTAAATTTTTGAATCTCTTTAATAAATAGAACTGTTTGGAATTTCTTTGAATCAGGAGAATTATTAAAAAATTTACAAATTTTAATAAAATTTCTGAGAAAGTTCTCCACTGTATGGTTACTGCTTTTTTCCATTATAATAGGCAATCTATGCTAATCTATACTAAGGTACTCACTTTTACCTTCGATATTTAGCCCATAGTGAGACACTTTAAGGTCCTACCAACATGCACCAGTGATGATTAGGGTTAATTTTACTTCCATCATTGCTTCCAAAATTAATTTTCCACACTTAGCCTTTTTACTGAGTCTACTTTTTCTTCCTATTCATCAGTATATCTCTCCATCTAGTCGGCATTTGTTAAAAGTATGATCTCATGAATTATATCTTATTTCAAATTTTATAATTCATCACTTGTCTTAATTATTTTGTTCATCAAATTGCCCCAGATTTTACCAGTAGAAGCCTATTCAAGGTGGTGCCTGTGTCGTTGTGCATGCACTTTTTTTTTTTAAGTGCTTCTTTAACTTCTGGCATGGTAAAAGATGTCCTAGTGTCATCTTGTACTTCCCTGAACCAGCCCTTCAATTAGCTGTTTCTCCAAGCAATCTAATTCATGTACTTGAATGTTCATGCAAATGCATATTTTAGAAGTCCATCCATATAAACATCTCCAATTCAACATGGCCAACAGTTTTCTTTAAACCTTTCAATATTTGAAAACTTTTCTTCCCAAGTAAGGTCAGTGACTCCTAATCCATCAAAATATTTATCTTCTAAATGAAAAAAATACTCCATTTGCATTTCAAGTAATTATTTCCACTTGGCTATCTTATTCTTTTGAAATGCAGTTAGGTTAATTTAGTTTTTAGTTTTTTTCCCTCCTTTCCATTCTTATTACAGTGTGAAAAAATATCAATGGTATCACATGCTTCCAGAAGTCAATACTTTATAAAGATTATTTATAGAAGTGTCACACTTATACACTTTCCTAACCCCACCTCCTGTTAGTGACATCATTTTTTGGAGCTTTATCCCTTTTGTGCTTCTTTTTACAGAGACAAGCAAAAATATGGTTGCTATTTTCTATTTCTCCTTACAGCAATTGTAGCATATTATGTATTTTATTTTGCAATTGTTTCTCACATAAAAATATCTACTAAAAATTATTATATTTCAGTTCACTGATGCTTCTTCATTCTTACAGTTGTGTAACGCTCATATTTATGTATCATGATTTGTTCAATTATCTTCTGTATTTGGACATACAGATAATTTTTTTTAATTTTAATTTTATTTTTTTATTTTTTTCTTTTTAAGGCTGCTTCTTTGGCATATGGAAGTTCCCAGGCTGGGGTTGAATCAGAGCTGGAGCTGCTGGCCAACAACACAGCAATAGCAACATGGGATCCAAGCCGCATCTGTGACCTACACTGCAGCTCATGGCAACTCCAGAGTGTTAACCCACTTAATGAAGCCAGGGATAGAACCTGTATTCTCATGGGTACTAGTAGGGTTCATAACCTGCTGAGCCACAAAGGGAACTTTCAATACAGGTAATTCTTAATGGTACAGTTAATAAACTTGTACATATGTTTTTTCTTTTTTTTTTTCCACCATTGGGGAGTGTAATTCAATATATTTTCCTAGAAGTAGAATTGGTGGCTCCAAAGGTAAATACATAATTTTGTAGAGTATTTCCAAAATCTACCCCTTTAGGTATATCATTTTGTATTACCAAAGAATGAGACTATTTCCCCAACTTTACCAGACAACTAAATTTATCTTTCCATTTTCTTGGCTTTGCATTGTCTACATTTAAATTTTTAGTCATCTTATTTACTTCTAAAATAATTGTTTCTTGTACAGGACATAGAGTTAGTTTTACATTATGTTGCAATTTGAGATATCTTTAAATAGGCAAATTAAGTTCAGTTTCCCATTAAAAGTTTAATTTTCAGTAGATTATATTTTATACTAGGGACTTCTGTGCTATTTGATTCATAGTTATTCATAAATATTATATCAATTTTGAAAAGATTGTTTTTAGCATTATACATTATTCTTCATTATCTTACTAATTGCTTTGGTTCTGAATTTTATTTTATCTGCTATTAGGATTATAATCTCAGTTTCTTTGTTGTAAATTTGTCAAAGAAGTTGGCCTCAATTCTGTACTATATGCCTTCACAGGGATAAATAAAGATACTGATTAAAAAACTAAATACACCTGGTAAAATTGCAAGTAATGATTAAAAAGAAATGAAGATCAGATTTTCACAAACAGAAGAGGGAAATTTAGGGATGTAATTAGAAACCCTCAATACATCTGAAAATTGTTGAGAGAAAGTAATAGCCTGAGAGTATAGGAAATTAAAGCAAAAATACAATGGCAGAAGTAAAACTCAAGATATAAATTATCACAATAAATTCAAATGTTATCTACTTCCAGTTAGATACATGCAATTGGACAGTACAAGTGCAGAATATTGAAAATGCATTTGAAATGATACCATCAACCTAAAAGAATCCTATACATATGTAGACTGCTATATCAAAACCTCATGGGAAATTCAAACCAAAAAAACAATAGGCACAGACATGAAAAAGAAAAAAGCAAACAAAATACAATATTAAATATAGGCATCAAATCCTAAGAGGAAAAAAAATAATCTAAAATAACAAATCTAAAACAGTTAAGAAAATGTCAGTAAGTACATACATGTCAATAATTACATTGAATGTAAATGAAGTAAATGCTCCAGCCAAAAGACATAGACTGGCTGAATGAATATGAAACACAAGACCCATCTATATGCTGTCCACAAGAGACCTACTTCAGATCTAGGGACACATACAGACTGAAAGTGAGGAGGTGGGAAAAGGTATTCCATGCAAATGGAAATCAAAAGAAAGTTGGAGTAACAATACTCATACCAGACAAAATAGACTTTAAAATAAAGATGGTTATAAAAGACAAAGAGGGACACTATGTAATGATCAAAATATCAATCCAGAAAAAGATAACAATTGCAAATATATATGCACCCAACATAGGGGCACCACAATATATAAGGCAAATGCTAACAACCATAAAAGTAGATAACAACAATAACACCCCACTTACATCAATGGACAGATCAGACAGAAAATCAACAAGGAAACATAGGCCTTAAATGATACACTAGACCAGATAGACATAGATGTTATTTTAGAATATTCTGTCTGAAAGCTGCAGAATATACATTCTTCTCAGGTGCATGTGGAATATTCTCCATGATAGATCACATCTTGGATGACAAAACAAGCCTAAGTAAATTTAAGAAAATTTTCTAACATCTTTTCCAACCACAATTCTAGAGACTATAAATCAGCTACAAGAAAAAAACCCAGCAAAACCCAAAACACCTGGAGGTAAAATAATATTCTACTCAACCAACAATGGAGCAATGAAGAAATTAAAAATAAATAAAAATATACCTAGAGACAAAGGACAATGAAAACATGATGATGCAGAAGCTATGGGACACATCAAAAGCTGTTCTATGAGGGAAGTTAATAGTAATATAACCTAACCTCAGGAAACAAGAAAAGATCACAAATAAACAACCAAACATTAAACCTAAAGCAACTAGAGAAAGAAAAAAAAAAATCCAAAGGTAGTAGAAGGAAAGAAATCATAAACAGAGCAGAAATAAATTAAGGAGAGACAAAGCAATAGAGAAGATGATAAAACTAAAATGTAGTTCTTTGTAAAGATCAACAAAATCAATAAACCTTTATTCAGACCCATCAAGAGAAAAAGGAGACCTCAAATCAGTAAAATTAGAAATGAAAAACAAGTTACATTTAGAGAAATATTTAGAGAAAAGTTAATATCTATTCATCTGAAACTATTCCAAAAAAACTGCAGAGAAAGGAACACTCCCAAGCTCATTCTATGTGGCCAGCATCACCCTGATATCAAAGCCAAAGGTACCACACACACACACAAAAAGTTACATGCCATCATCACTGTTAGACATAGACACAAAAATTCTCAACAAAAAAATTAGCAAACTGAATCCAAAAATACATTGAAAGGATCATACATCATGATCAAGTGACATTTATTCCCATATACTAACAACAACAAAAAAAAATTAAGCAAACAATCCCATTTACCATCACATCAAAAAGAATAGGATACCTATGATAAACCTAACTAAAGAGACAAAAGACCAGTATAAGAAAACTATAGATAAGGATGACAGAAATTAAAGATAATGAGAACAGATAAAGACATAGCATAATCTTGAATTGGAAGAATCAATATTGTCAAGATGAGTATACTATCCAGGGCAATTTATAGATTCAACGTAATTGTTATCAAATTACCAAAAGCATTTTTCATAGAACTAGAACAAAAAAAAATTTGAGTTGTATGCAAACACCTCAGACCCTGAATAGCCAAAGCAATATTGAAAACAAACAAAAAAACGGAACTGGAGGAATCATTCTCCCTGACTGCAGACTAGCTACTGTCATCAAAACAGTATGGTACAGGCACCAAAACAGAAATATAGATCAATGGTACAGGATAGAAAGCCCAGATATAAACCTATGTACCTATGGGCAAGTAATCTATGACAAAAGAGACAAAAATATACAATGGAGAAAAGATAGTCTCTTCAATAAGTGGTGTTGGGAAAACTGGACAGCTACATGTAAAAGAATAAAATTAGAACATTCTTGAACATTCTCTATCACTGTTCATGAAAATAAACTCAAAATGGGTTAAAGAAATAAATATAAGGCTGGATACTATCAAATTCCTTAGAGGAAAACATAGGGCAGAACACTGTCTGATATAAACTGCAGTGATAGCTTTTTTTTTTTTTTTGGTCTTTTTGCCTTTTCTAGGGCTGCTCCCATGGCACATGGAGGTTCCCAGGCTAGGGGTCTAATCGGAGCTGTAGCCACCAGCCTACACCACAGCCACAGCAATGACAGATCCGAGCCTCATGTGCAACCTACACCACAGCTCAGGGCGATGCCGGATCCTGAACCCGCTGAGCAAGGCCAGGGATGGAACCCGCAACTTCATGGTTCCTAGTCGGATTCATTAACCACTGGGCCACAATGGGAACTCCAGTGATATCTTTTTTTATCCACTTCTAGAATGATGAACATGAATCAACAAATGGGATCAAATTTGACTGAGCTTAAGAAAACCATAAATAAAGGAAAAGACAACTCTTACAATGGGAGAAAATCTTTACAAATGAAGAGATGAAAAAGAGGTTGACTCCAAAATACACAGATATCTCACACATCTTTATATATATAGATAGATACAATCAACAAATGGGTAGAAGAATGAAATAGACATTTCTCCAAAGGTGCTCAATATCACTATTAGAGAAACGCAAACAAAACTATAATGAGGTATCACCTCACACCAGTCAGAATGGCCATCATCACGAAGTCATAAATACTGAGAAGGTAGGGAGAAAAGGAACCCTCCTACTCTGTTGGTGAGAATATAAATTAGTACAAATATTATGGAGAATGATAAGGACGCTCCTTAAAAAACTAAATATAGAACTACCACATAATTCTGCAATTCCTCTCCTGGGCATGTATCTGGATAAAACCATAATTCAAAAAGATATATGCACCCCAATGTTCATTGCAGCACCACTTACAATAGCCAAGACATGGAAGCAACCTAAAAGTCCACTGACAGAGGAATGGATAAAAAACATCTGGATGTTTATATGGTAGAATATTAGTCATAAAAAGAATGAACTAATTCCATTTGCAGCAACATGGATGGGCTTAGAGATTATCATATTAAGTGAAATAAGACAGAAAAAGACAAATATCATATGTTATCACTTACATATGGAAACTAATAAAATGATACAAATGAACTTATTTACAAAACAGAAACAAACTCAGATTTCAAAATCAAACTTATAGTTACCAAAGGGAAACTGTTGGGGGGCGGGGGGAAATTGGGAGGATGTGTTTAACACATACACACTACTGTATATAAAATAGATAACTATCAAAGACCTATGTATAGCACAGGTTATTATTATTAACAATGTTCTGTTAATAATCTATATGGAGAAAAGTAATGGATACATGTAATTGTATAACTGATTCACTTTGCTGTACACCTGAAACTAGTACAACATTGTAAATCAACTCTATGTCAATAAGATAAAAAATAGCAATGTCACATTTCCCCCTCTCTAGCTCCCTTGCTGTCTTCTTCTAGCTTTTCCTGTAATATCAGGAATAAAGCAAGGATGCCTATTTTCACAACTCCTGTTCCACAAAGTATTGGGAACCCTAGCCAGAGCAATCAGGAAAAGGAAAAAAAGGCATCCAAATAGCCAAATAGGAACAGGAATATGGGAGATTTTGCTTGCATTGTGTACGTGCACACAAAACACTTGTTACAACTAAAAAAAAAATCAATTAAGTGAAGATGTAGCATACAAAATTAACATAAAATTCAGTAGCATTTATATATACTAACAATTGACAAGCCAAAAAGGAAACTAAGAAAACAATTCCATTTATAATAGCATAAAGAATAAAAATAATTAGTAATAAATGTAACAAAGAAGGTGAAAAACTTGTACACTAAAAACTACAAAGTGTTGCTGAAAGAAATGAATCACAAATAAATGAAATACATCCAGTATACAGTCATTAAGAGATTTAACATTAAGATATCTATGCTACCCAAAGCAATCTACAGATTCAACAGAATCCCTATCAAAACCCCATTGTCATTTTTTGCAGAAATATAAAAAAATTCTCAAAATTTATATAAGATCGAGGGGCCCTTTATAAACCATTTTGAAAAAGAACAAATTTGGAGAACCCACCACACAATTTAAATAAAAATATACTACAAAGCTACAGAAATCAGAACAGTTTGGTATTGGTGAAGACAGACCCTTAAAACAATAGAATGAAATAGAATCCAGGGATAAACTCTTGTGTATTTGGTCAAAATATCTTCAACAAGGTTGCAATCACTATTCAATTAGGAAAAAAGTTTCTTCAGCAAATGGTTCTGGGCAGATTGGGTATTCATGTGCAAAAAATGAAGCTGGATACTTATTACACTAAATACAAAAATGAACTCAATATAAATTAACATGATCAACGTTAAACACACCAACATCTGTATTATAGGGGTGCCAGAAAGAGAAGAGAGAGAGAAGGGGACAGAAAAAATATTCTAAGAGATAATAGCTGAAAACTTCCCTGACATGGGAAAGGATACCCTCACTCAAATCCAGGAAGCACAACGAGTACCATATAAAATAAACCCAAGGAGGAATATCCCAAGACACATATTAATCAAACTGACCAAAATTAAAGACAAAGAGAAAATCTTGAAAGCAGCTAGGGAAAAGAAACAAGTAACGTACAAGGGAACCCCAATAAGGTTATTGGAAGATTTTTCAGCAGAAACTCTGCAGGCCAGAAGGGAATGGCATGATATACTTAACGTGATGAAAGGAAAAAAACCTCCAACTAAGATTACTTTACCCAGCAAGGCTCTCATTCAGATTTAAAAGAGAAATCAAAACCTTCACAGATAAGCAAAAGCTGAGAGAATTCAGCAACACTAAACCAGCCTTACAACAAATACTAAAGGAACTTCTCTAGGCAGAAAGGAAAAGACAGCAACAGGAAACAAAAATTCCGCAAATGAGAAGGCTCACCAGTAAAGGTATATATACAGTAAAGATATGAAATCATCCATGCACAATTATACCACCAAAATCAGAAATCGTGAGAAGAGGTGGGTACAAATGCAGGACACTGGAGATGAACTTGCAATTAAGAGAACAACAACTTAAAACAATCTCATATACATATAGACTCTTATATAAAAACTTCAGAGTAACTGCAAACCAAAAATCTACAATCGATACCAAACAAGGAATCTCTGAAGAAATATATCTCATAGTAAGTAAGTGCATAATCCACCATGTAGGGGGTCATTTGACATCATTCTTGGAATGCTGAAGTCTTCTTAGAACTGATTCTGATTTCCTCCCCATCAAAGAAGTTATGATAATTATAATTAAAGAATGCAACTGTACAATTAAATAATACAGTTCTACAATTGTATTATTAATAATCATTTCTCTCCATGGTACAATGTAAGGTCTATAATGTCTTGTTTATCACATCACCTAGAATGGTGTAATGCCTATATTGAAGAATCAATAAGATGTAACAGATTGTGAGGACATATTTATATAGTTACACTGTTTTTTAACCAATTTATTCATTTTATATTTTACTTATTTTCAGAGGGTATATATTTTTATTCTTATCAGTTATTCTTATTATGTATATAAAATATTTACTGGTATATAAGGCTTTCTTCTTTATAAATTTTAGTTGCATAATATACACAATTTTAATATAATGCTAATTTTTAAAGAAAAATTGAAATGTAATAGATAATACTAAATAGTAAGGATGAAAGCCATACAGGATGGGATGGAGTATAGAATAAACTTCCTATTTGTCTCAGCATATTTTTCATTCCGCTTCTCCAGAGGGAGTTGCTTAATCTGTTTCTTAAGATCCATGATATAATAATCTGTGTGAATGTAATTGTGTTTAAATGTATGTATTTTATTCTGTAAAATAAAAATAAAAATTAAAAAAAATTATCATAAATGTGTGACATCAAAATATAAAATTCTTAGAGGAATATATAGAGGGAATTTTCATGATACTGGTTTTGATAGTGATTTCTTAGATATGATACCAATGGCACATGCAACAAAAGCAGACATAGACATGAAACTACATCAAACTTTAAAAACTTTTGTTCAAATGACTTTAGCAACAGATTGAATGGCTACTTAGGGAATGTTCAAATCTGCAAATTATATCTGATAAGGGATTAATATTACATAAATAACACTTGAAACTTTTACCTATTTAAAAATGGGCAAAAGACAGACATTTCTCCAAAGACGATATACAAATTGCCACCAATGCATATGGAAAAAAGCCCAACATTGCTTTTTAATCACATAAATGCAAATCAAAACCATAGAGATATTACCTGATATCCATTAGGATGGCTACTATAAAAAAAAGAAAACAAGCATTGGTGAGGATGTGGAGAAATTGCAACACTTATGCACCATTGGCGAGATTGTAAAATGGTGCAACCACTACAGAAAACATTATGGAGTTTCCTCAAAAAATTAAAAATAGCACCATCATGTGATTCAGCAATCCCACTTCTGGATGCACATTCAAAAGAACTGAAAGCTGGATATTGAAGAAATATTTGTATGTTCATATATACAGCAGCTCTATTCACAATAGTTATGAGATGGTTCCAATCAAGATACCCATTAATGGGAGAATGGGAAAACATTGTGGTATACATAGGAAATTGAATTATTCTTGGTTACAAGCTACAGCATGGATGAACCTTGAGAACATTATGCCAATTGAAATAAGATAATCAATAAAGAAAGAGTGCTATATTATTCTTTTATATGGTAAATAAAGTAGCCAAATTCAAAGAATCAGAAAGTAGGATTGTGATTACTGGGGGCTGTGGGTCGGGGGAAAAGATTAACTGTTTAATATGTGTCAATTTTTAGATTTTTAATGTGAAAAAGTTCTAAAGATCTTTTCCACAACAATATGAATATACTTAACACTGTTAAACTGTGTACTTAAAAATGGTTAAGATTATAAATTTAATATAAAAGATATCAGGAAATCCTTTAAGGACCACTACACATTGATATCAAACAAATACAACTCTAATGAAGTATGTATTATTAGAGGCAAAAGAATATACGTGCAATAATTGAAAATAATCACTCAAATATATATGCATACATATTCATTCCAGCACTATTCACATATCCAAAAGGTGGAAAGAGCGGAAATGTGCATCTCTGGACCAATGGATAAACATGATATATACACACAATGTAACTGAATAAAATATGCAGAATGATACATGATACAATATGGATAAGCCTCCAAAATGTTATTTTAAGTGCAATAAGCCAGACAAAAAGGTCATACATTCTATGATTCAATTTACATGAAGTATCTGAGATAGATAAATCCATAGATGCAGAACTCAGACTGGTAATTGCTTGGGCTGGAAGGTGGGGAAGGAAAATGGGAAGAAACTTAATAGGTAAAGGGATTAATCGTGCAGTGCTTGAAACAGTCTGCATCTGTAGAGTTGGTAGTTGTTCAACATTGTGAATGTATTACACCTCTTATAAACTTTGTCATGAATTTCATCTCAATAAACTTAAAAAATGGAAACAACCAAACACTGAATACATAAATGTTTTATAGGATTTCTTACCAAATTATAAAGAGATAAATTCAAACTTACACAAACTATTCCAGGGAATATTTCCTTTTTTAAGCCTAGTAAATTTGAAAGCAGATGAAAAGATGAGAGTGAAAGGAGAGATATATATTAGGAAGCTTTTGTGAGACCACAGTTCTCTCACAAGACCTATGGCAGCAGAAAAAGAGGTGCCAAAAATTTGGTGTATTTTGGAAACACAGTCAATAGGAAGTGCTGATTGACTGCATGAAACATGAAAATAGCTTCCAAGGCTATCTCTTGGTTTTTTAATGTGTATAAACTTTTGGGTGAGACAAACTTCAGGAAAAATCCTTTGATATTTTTAAGATCAAGCTAATAGTTAACTACTTCCCTCTTAAACTTGAGTTATTGTAAAATAGTAATGCCATTAACTCTGATTCTACATGTAAGTGTAGGATTTCCCTTTAGAACAAATGAAAATTAAAGCCTAGAAGTCTGGAATACAAAGGTCCCTTTTACTCCACCTGCCTTCTTATCAATAGAAGAATTTTAATCATTGAGAAAAAAATACAGGAAACCCTCAAAATAGAAAACAAAAGCATTCATCTTTTTAAGGTTGGACTTAATTTGATAGTTGAAAATTTGCTGATGACCTACAGCTTTAATAGTTCTAGTTAATATTTGCTAAGACCAGCAGACCAGTCTTGATTAGATTTGTTTTTAGTTTCTTAGAAATGCCTAATAAAGAGCATTACTAGAGTAACACAGGAGCAAATATAGACATTTTTAGTCTAAGTTAAATATATTTATTCAATATACTTTTTGTGATTTAAAAAAATCACATAATTATAATCAAAATAATAATCTTTGGTAGCATAGCTTCTGGTTTAATGAGGTAAGCTTGTATATTTCATCCATGCCAAAACAAGTTCTGTGTTTTAACATCAAAGTCCCATATAAATAAGCAGGTGAAGTTTTGTAGTTTGTAACTTTTCTTTTAATCACTCAAAAACTGGGCAAACCATCCAAGACAGCTGGCAGTAACAGCACTTAATTTTCTTTGCAGGGGCTATTTCCCCCTCTTCTGTTCTTTGTGCTATGATGAAAAGGAGACATCATTTTTGAGTTAAATTTCTCTTGAGTTAAAATGTTCACACCTCTGAGACACATAGAAATACATATGCTCCCCTACCCAAGTAAATATTCATCTGTTTCAACATAATGGCTGTGTCTTCTTTTTCTATCTTCCCCATGCCCCACTTCCTGCCCTTGTTTGGAATACATTTGGGGCTTAGAATTTTTTACAAGTAATTTGTCCTCTCTTACTCTCTTGATCTCTCCCTCTCTCATTCAGAATCTTATTCAAATTGGAAAAGCTGAGACAATGAGACACAATTAGTCTTCTACAGCAGCTGCTCCATCATTACAGAGCAATAACTGTGTTTCTTTTTGTCTGTGGCATGATCCAAATGGTGCCCTTCACTCCATCATCTATGCAAAACTGCAATCAACAATAGCCAATTCTCAATGAGCACTGAATATAGCAACATTTTTCATTGAAATGATTATATTGCTCTTCCCTGATCTAAGTTTCTGTATATAGCAATCTAAAACTATCTTGCTGTCTTTATAACAGAGTAACTCAAGATTTAAAGTAATAGTATTTTCAAAATTTTGAAAACTTTTTGACATGTGGAACCACTGTAATTTCTACATCACCACACCTCCTTACCCTCAGTTATACACAAATAACTTTTCTTCATATACATGGTTTTAAACCATTTATTAACACAGCTACTATGTGCCAGGTTCTATTCTAGGTACTGGGATTTCGACATTAAACAAGATAAAGCTCTATTTTAAAGGAAGTTGTGTTCTGATGGAGTTGAAAAAGATTAACCAAGTAAAACAACCAGTGAAATCTGCAAGCCCTACAAATAAAAGAAATAGATCTTAAATAAAAATCACCTAAAGAATAAGGATTATTACATAGTGTCTTTAGAACTACTCTTTAATAAGGTTGATAGTTGAATCATTAAGCCAAAGAAAGAAGTATATCACATTTAATTTGAAGAAATTTATTTATTTATTCTTTTTGCCATTTCTTGGGCCGCTCCTGCGGCATATGGAGGTTCCCAGGCTAGGGGTCTAATCGGAGCTATAGCTGCCAGCCTACACCAGAGCCACAGCAACGTGGGATCCGAGCCATGTCTGCGACCTACACCAAAGCTCATGGCAATGCCGGATCTTTAACCCACTGAGCAAGGCCAGGGATCGAACCCGCAACCTCATGGTTCCTAGTCGGATTCGTTAACCACTGAGCCACGATGGGAACTCCCCAAATTCATTTTTTTTAAAGTCCAAATCTTTTAGCATATGAAGGAGCTTAGCAGGTTGAAGGGAAAGTAAGACTAGTGTGGTTAGGCATGAGACAAAGGTAATAGTATAATAAGCTTAGAGAAGTCAAGGGTCAGACACTATAGGCCTGACAATGGGGTATGTGCAGGTACCATTGGGTAAGATTGTGATTGTTGGGGTAGTTATAAAGTTTGTACAAGGGGATTAGAAATAGTAACCAAATGTTGCTGGATACAATGAAACAAAAAATAATGGAATAAATCTTGTTAACTAATTACAATCTGTAACATTTATGAATATTCAAATGTACAAAACCTGGCCATATTATCCTCTGATAGAATAGAGAACATTAATATCACAAAAAGCTCATTGCATCACGTAAGCTTGTCTTACTGTCTTGCAACACATCAAGAAAAGTAATTCTATGTCTATGTAATAGGGAAGAACAAATCTGACTCTCTATCAGCACTATTGTTGTCTATGCTTAGTCATGCTGGCGCCACACCTTTTTTTGTGAAAGAATGTTGCCTGCAGTCTGAAATATAGAGGATAGCCTGTTCTCAATGCTATGACCTTTAAGAATCCATCCTCATAAAGATAAAAAGTTGCAGAACAAAAACAACATTGCTCCTACTGGAGGTCCACAGGACCATGGTGACCTAACCTATGTGGACAGATGCAAGAACAAAGGAATCTGACACTAAGAAGTTTGCAACAACTAACCACACTCCTCCCTCATCTTGCCTTTAAAAGGACTTTGCTGAAACCCTTCAAGGAGTTCAGGGCTTATTTTAGGGAAAAAGCCACCAGTCTCCTTACATGGTCCTGCAATAAACCTTTCTCTGTTCCAAACTCTGATGTTTGGGCATTGTTCAGTCTCACACAAACTTTCATTTGTTAACATCTACAGATGCCAAAAGTAAATACAATTGGCCCTTGAACAATGAGGTTTGAACTGCACAGAGATCCACTTATACAGGGATATTTTTCAATAGTAGATGCCATAGAACTACACGGTCCATGTTTGGCTGAACGTACACATATGGAGGAACTGAAAAGATGGAGGGCCAACTATAAGTTTTATATGAAATAACCCCTCCTCACATGGTTCAGGGGTCAATCGCACATGAAATGAAAAGTATAAGTACCCCTAGCTTGATATTTTCTAATTATACACATTAATATATAAATATATATACTATTAATATATAATGTTTAACATTATATAGCATATGTTAACTTTTATGCTCCAAAGCAGCTTTAGAACCCATTTGCTGTAATGATATAAGGATAATTTGTGCTTCTAGGAAGTCTTTAAGATTCCATAAGACAGAATTTCAGTGAGCAGCTTATACAGATTTATTACATTTATGGAATACATGAAATCAAGCTACATATTGTATGGAAACATCTTTCAAACATTTATGATGGTAATGATAAAATATGATTTATTTTAATCTAAAATGTATATGATACTATAAAGTCTATTTCAATAAGCAATAATCAAACTTTATTATAGCAAGCACTCTTTAGAAATAATAAACTTGTAAAAATAAATACAATAAAGAGCATCAATATCTCCATAGTGAAAAATGGAGAATGTTATTTATTTAGAGGCAAATTAAAAAATCAAAGTATTTAACAGCACTTGTAGGAAAGCTTACATGTTATTAAAATTTCCAGATAAAATATAGTCATATGTATTTCTGATGTTATCCCACTGAGGGTTTGGCTGGTATGGTGATTAAAATCAAGAAAGGCTTTGTTAAATGAGTGGTCATTGACTTGCTTTTTAACATCAGGTTAGATTTAGACATACAAGATTTCAGAGAGGACATATCTAGGAACAAAGTCATGGAAACAGAAATGAGAGCACAAACTGAAAAATAGAGCAATGCAGTTCATTTGTTTATGATACACAGTGTGAGTGGGACATACATTACAAAAAGTATCTAAGAATCATTATCTTCAAGACTTTGCAAAATAGAATTAACCCTTATTTCCTGACTCCTTATCTCCTTTCTCTATTCATTCCTCCTTCTCCTTGCTACTTTATTTTCCCACATATCTGATTATTTAAAAGATATCACAATATTCCATAATATGTATGATCTTTAATGTTGTTGTTCTCCTGTAATTACAGTTCTTAATTGCCTTATAAGCATTTCCTTATAAGTGCTTATGAATGTATTTGCCAGGGTAAACAAATAAGTTCATAGGTTTATTTAATTCTCCTGTGCACTGAGCAAAGAATTAAATTAAGGATGATCTATATTGCCAGGCACCCATGACCCAATCTGAAATTAATCAGAGATTCATTGTATCAGGGGAATCTAAGGTACAAGAGCTATATTTATGCTAATTTTTGTTAATATGGCTGGAAGGCATCCGAATATAATAGAACACAGAGCAGCCTTGAAGTCATTAGAATTCATTTCTACCCTTTACCAAAGATTATTCATACTATACAACACTAAAAAATTCCTTTTGTCTCCTGACGATATAGTATGAACATCTTTGTGGGTCAGCAATTATACTTAACTTGATTCCAACAGTTGCCTTGGACTTAACTGTGTATTGGTACAGGATATATACAAAACATATTTTCCATTGTCTATGTTTTTATACTTAAGTTGATTTTAATGTTGTATACTATTAAAAACTATGATGTAACAAGCATCTGTTGATATTCTTCCTTGAACACATATGAATATCTGTACATTTAAACTTGTTATTGACAAGTTATATTTTAGTAATTTATTATCCTAACATTTGAAGTCAAGGACCTGGGAAGTTGTAAAACATTAACTGTCCTTCTATTTTTATTACTATTCCATAGTCCCATGTCAAATATCTACATTGGGTCATTTATTAAAAAGAAGTGGTTGGAGCATTGGCTATATTTTTTTGGTGTGGGTGCATATATTTTATAATTCCAACAATAAGAGGTTGTGTATAGAATCGTATTAGTTCTACCATAAACTGTTATAATTTCAATCCCCAAATATAGTAGGTGTTTTATCTAATTTAATGTATATTGATATTTTATAAAATTGTACTGGAGTATAGTTGACTTACGATGTATACTTTACAGGTGTACAGCAAATTGGAACCATGTATACATATAAATATATCCATTGTTTTCTCCCATATACGTTATTTCAAACTATTGAGTAGATTTTCCTGTGCTATATGCTAGGTTATCATTAATCATCTACTCTGTTTGGAATATACATGTCTATTATGTGTCTATTCAATGGTGTATTTATTTTAGAATAAAACTTCAAGAATAACATTCAGCCATAAAAATGAAATCTTCCTATTTGTGACAACATGAGTGGACTTTGAAAGTATTATACTAAGTGAAATAAACCAGACAGAAAGATAAGTTACATGTGATTTATTTCATTTATATGTGAAATCTAAATATAAAAAACAAACTCCCACAAACCCCAGAAAACTAAATATAGCTCATAGATACAGGAACAGATTGATATCTGATAGAGGAGGCAGGAGTTAAGGGGTGGAAAAACAGGTAAAGGTAGGCAAAAGGTACAAACTTCCAGTTAGTATAAATAAATCATGGGGGCATAATGTACACCAAGGTGACTATAGTTAATGACACTATATTGCATATTTGAAAGTTGCTCTGAGAGTAAAATTTTTTGTTCTCAGCACAAAAAATTATTAACTAGGTATGATGATGGATGTTAACTAGACTTACAGTGATAATTTTTCAATATATACAAATACAGAATCATTATGTTGTGTATCTGAAACTTTGTGTCATACATCAATATGTCAATAAGACTGTAAAGATCATTATTTCAAATATGTAATTCCTGCTCAAAGTCACATCTGTTCAATTAACATTTCTGATCAATTTTTTTCTAGGCAATTGATAAACAAAGATACTCTATTTTCATCATAAATCTGTAGTAAGTTAATACAAAACTGATTTCTAAAGGGAATAAGCACACGTTATCATTTAGTACAGAAATATGTCTCATCAGAAAGACCAGCACAACCATCTACCCATTCACTTAAGCAAAAAAAAACAAGGACTACACATTTTCTGCTTCTTCCATCTACCCAAAGCTGATAATGAACCAGGACAGACTAGTACTACAAAGCAGCTCCTGTCTGTTTTGTAGATTCAACATTCAATTTAATTGATTGGTACTTATGCTGTGTTGGTTTTTAAATACTAGGAATATTATACCTGATTGCATTTCAGTTCATATATAATCAATCTCCAAGAATGCTAATTTCCACCTCATAAGCCTCTTGCAGTATATCTATTTCTCTCCATCTTCATATAAAGATGCATGCAAATATTCTAAAACAGGACAGTATCCTTTCTATGAATACAAAAATAAATCCAAATTCCTAAATCAAAGATCTTGCAAATATTTGAAGGTTTTAACAATTCTTAAGGCGAAGTCCCAGTTCATTTACATTACACAAAGCATTTTTTTTCTCATATGATGTAGTGGAGCCAACGTACTACGTTGTGATCTTGGTTCCAGAATTTTTAAATTTTTGCTTTGGGGCAAAAGATTTAATAGTTCTTTAAGTTTCTTTCTTTTCCTTCCTTCCTTCCCTCCTTCTGTTGCACCCATGGCATATACAAATTCCCAGGCTAGGGCTCCAATCAGAGCTATAGCCTCTGGCCTAGACCACTACCACGTCAATGCCACAAAGCAAGGCCAGGGATTGAACATGTATCCTCATGGTTGCTAGTCAGATTCATTTTTGCTGAGCCACAATGAGAACTTTGCTTTTTCTATCTGTGAAGTATGTATGAAGTTTCTATCCATGAAGTAGGTATTATTATCTATTGTATAGATATTTTAAAGATTTTGGCACATTCCTCAGTTTTTAAATAAAAGCATATCTCCATAATCTATCACCATCAGTCACCATAGTCATCATCAAACCTCAGTATTACAAATAGTTCCCACCCCATTGTAACTTCATCTGGTGCTAATCTACAAATTGAAATATAGATACTAATATCAATATTTAAATGCTCCGATAATCCCTCATTCTAGTTTTAAGTGCCCATCTCTTGGAACTCTTACTTTACCATACAAGGGCACTGGAGGTAGAAAATTCAGTTTAATCTTCTGTCATGAGACATGTTTCTACAATATTTTCTTAGTCTCCTTGCTGAAAGCTCCATCTTGTCCTGCTTTACTTTACCCCATGTTCCTGCTTGAAAAACAGTCACAGTGCTGGTAAATGACTTAAGCTTAAGAACAAAGACCTAAAGGCATAAGTTATTCATATGGTCAGCTGAAAGAGGACATGATGCATTGGTCTAGGCATGCCAGACCTGTGCAGATTGGCACGCCGTTTGCACAACATATGTCCTCTTAAGAATAAGAGAAAGAAATCTCATGGCCCCAAGTGGTTTATGAGCGGTTGTTAGCAGAATATGCATTAGCAAAGAGAACCAAGGTGCAAACCTAGGCACACAGGGTTGCCGCAGACAGGCATGCCCTTTGAGGAAGCACAGTGATGATTCTCTAGATGCTGTGCATAGTTAATGCCAAGCTTCCTCAAATGCTAATGATTGTTAAAAACAAACAAACAAAAACCCCTATATCCTGCACCTATAGCCCCCTCCTCACTTGATGTACTCCCAAAGAGCGCAATAAAAGCAGTGTGGTTTCTTGAGGCAGCACTCTTGGTCCCTGAGATCTTGAGTCCCCTGTTCCCACCTTTAATTAAGATAAATGTCTCTGTCTTGCTTTATATTAACTTTTCCCTTAAGTTCCACAGCACCCGTTCTTCAGCCCTAACCTGCTGAGCTGGCCTCGGCAATCTACCATTCTCATGATATAATTTTGTTCCCAATTCTCAACATAGTTTGCTGCATAGTTGTAGGAAATGAATGTGTCCGCCATCCAAGCCCTCCTGTTCTCAAGGCATGATTTATAGGGTTATGTGAACATATAATTCTCTTCGTAAAAAATAAGTTTTATTGTAATTGATTTACAAGGTTGTGATAATTTCTGCTGTACAATAAAGTGACCCAATCATACATATACACATATACATTCTCTTTTTCCACATAGATTATCACAGAATACTGGGTAGAGTTCGCTGTGCTACACAGCAGGTCCCTACCAGCCAATAATTCTATACACCTCAGTGTGCATATGCCAACCCAAAGCCCCTCTATTTGACTCCTTAGTAGGCAGATATACACCATCTTTAAATATTACACTCACATCATTCAAGTTATAGAGCTCCTGCATAAACCAAAGCTTCCCTTTCAATATGTGGCTCATTCTAATCTACTGCAGGAGATGTTACAGCATTACAGGAGTTTTCACCATTTCACTGATCATTAGCTCTTGTTTCAATCTGATTAATGAAAGATCCAGTTTGAGATTAATTTTTTAAATGTCTCATTTTTGTATTCATGCCTTTTTTAAATAAAAATTTTATTTCTATTTTGTGGATGTATTGAAATGGCACCATCTGGTTAGTTTATAACATTGCAGAGCTTGGAACAGGACACAGGCTCCCTCACAGTGGCCTTGGTTTTCAGTTTCATACATTGGTGGCTAGAATTTATAACCCTCAGAGAACAGGGGTAGCAAACATACATCCAGACACAGGTATGAGGCTTGCTCACATGCTTTTTGTAATATATACTTTCATTTGAAGGATTTACAGGAGAGGAAATATATAGTGTTGAGATGGGATCATACTTAGAACTTAACGTAGGGTAAAAATTAAAAAGTGGTAGCACTAATAAGGTTTGGATTTTAACATGAGCACCTCACAAGTTTGGGAAAGATAGGTCTGATAAAGAAACTCAATGAACATAAAGAAACACAATGAACATACTGTTAAGAGAGAATGGGAGCCAAAGTTTCATGTTGAGTGAATAGATTGAACATTTTATTGCTTGTGTCTTATGCCTGACAGTGAAATAGGTGAAGTGTGTCTTTGTACTTATAGAATTCTCAGTATACACATTCTACATGCCTTTAACTTTTACAGAGAATGTAAGCATTATCAGTGAGTTCGTAGAAGCTTAAGAAATGGGGGAAAATGTAAAAAGAATATTGCCACTTAATATTCGGTATAATACAGCCTTTCCAGACTTTTTGGGGAATACTTTAAGAGCAGTTTCAGGTTCGCAAAAATATTAAGAGAAGGTACAAAGATTTCCCAGATATGGATGCTGGTTTGTTGATAGATTGGGTGGTAGAAAGACAGATCATTACATAATTATTGAATGCTTATTTATATATTCTCAATTCATTACGAGGCACATGCATTAGGTAAGAGTAAGGAAGAGTTCAAGGTGTGTTTGAGTAGTCAAGAAAAATGTGAAACAGTCACTTGGGAAAGTGGGAAAATGAATATGACAGGAAGTAAAATAGCCTTATCAAGAATATGTTTAAGATTAAAAAATAGGGAGTTCCTGTCGTGGCTCAGTGGTTAACGAATCCGACTAGGAACCATGAGGTTGCGGGTTCGATCCCTGGCCTTGCTCAGTGGGTTAAGGACCGGGCATTGCCGTGAGCTGTGGCGTAGGTTGCAGACGCGGCTCGGATCCTGCGTTGCTGTGGCTCTGGTGTAGGCCGGCGGTTACAGCTCCGATTAGACCCCTAGCCTGGGAACCCCCATATGCCGCGGGAAGCGGCCCCAGAAAAATGGCGAAAAGACCAAAAAAAAAAAAGAATAAAAAATAGATCTCATACTCTGCAATTTAAAATGTGATCTATCAGTGCCATCATCAGAAACAAACCAGAGTTTCTGTACATGCATCATAAATATTTGTAAAAAATTCATGAAAATGTGGGTATGTGTGAAATGGTGGGGGAGAGAGAGAAGGAGTGATGATTATAATCTGGAGCATTTTTGAAATACAAGATATCCTTGAGTGGTAAAATTAGAAGTTAGCCTTACTTTCTTCTTTATCTACTTATGGATTCCTTCGATATTTGAAAATGAGAAGTACTTTACAATAAATATGGGTGAGAGAAGGAGAGGAAGAGAGAGCTTTCTCAATGCTTCTGTGCAATCCTCCATCACAGATTCAGTATCAGACATATTTCCCTTCCTGATATACAAATTATTTCAAGCATGTTGTCAAATTATTTCAAGCTTTCACATACAATGGGATGAGGTCAAATCTACTATAGCAGAAGTGTCCAGTCACTTGCTCATCTGGACTTGAAAGTTTCACCACAGTATCTTTTGGAGTTGTTTTCAGCTTTAATCATGAGTTTGTGGTGACTTCTAGCAGCACAGGGTGTATACAATTTTTAAAAGTATTACTTTGTATTTCCTGAGACCTGTGGAAGTTACTTTATGAAATAGTTTTCAAATATTCCATATTTCCATACATAGAGAATACTAGGTATTTTGTTCATTCATTTTATCTCCATTGTATTGGTCTTTCTGAAAATGATTTTATATTCTTTAATGTAAGTAAAATTTCTATAGTTTAAATGAAATTATTACTTTAATGAATAGATCTTTGAAATAGCCATTATTTTACAATTTTTTCCATAAATAAACCTAAAGTTATATGGAGGAGCCTAGAATATTTTGGATCATATGAAAAATACTAATACTTAAAATTATTTTGCTAAATAATGGCAGTAACTAATCATTTATATATGTAGATAGATATTGATTATATATAGATTTATAGGGAGATATAGAGTAACTGGTCACATATATATGTAGACATAGATCCTTTTCCATATACGCCTACTTTATTTTCATGTAGCAAGAGCTCATATTGATTTGATTTAATAGTTAATTATTAAGAATGTATTTTAAGCAAACAATAAGAACAAAAGATCTTTTAAGATGTTTGTCTGAATAAAGATTAAGCGTTTGAACAGGGGAGGTCAAGAAAACATGATATATATATTTTAGTAGCTAGGTGAATAATTTCCCAATCTCTTCAATTTTTCCCTTTCCTTTTTTCCCCACCATACTACTCATAGCCTTAAAAATATGCTAAACTAATTTAGAGAGCATAATCTTATTGTTTAGATGTTAAATATACAAAGCATATTTTCATTATTATCACTACCAAAATCTAAAAAAATTTAAAATCTACCCTCAGTTGCATTCAGTAGATAATAGTTCAAAGTCGCAAAGAATTAATGAGGAAGTTTCTTGGAAGAGGAATATTTAAATAAGGAGGTAGAGGAAGATAGATGTGTCTGTTATTTCAACCATAGTTGATTCTATCACGTCATTAAAACATGCTTTACTCAAGTTGAACATTCTTTTTAAAAGCATTATTTTAATATGCCAAAAGAACTCTTTATAAATTTATACAATGATCTTTGTTTGCATGTCAGCATAAATGACAAAGTCAAGTGAATAATATAAAAAAAGACTACTGATTGGTACCCAGGACAGCAAGACTATTATTGGAATCTATATAAATCATCTCTCCTAAACTACTGTATGACTTGGAGCTATAGTCAACTTGATAAAAGCTAATTTGGAGAAAAGGCATTTTATATGTGTCCTTGATGCTATAACTGTTACTCTATTCATCACAAAATAATAATGACAGTGTTTTGAATATGCGGAAATCCATGAATAATGAATTTTGGTCTCAGCTTTTTATAGTATCTTAAAAAGATGAACATGTAACATTTTTCCTGATCTTATTTGGGGACTTTTCCTTATGGAGTGCACGGTCTATCCAATCCATATATCACATGTTTTAAAACATTGTATTTGTACCTTTTAAATAATTTTATGATGAGTTAATCAAAATTATTATTCCTTTATATTTTTATCCTTTAGTATTCGCTACAAAATTAGCCATTATATAGGCATAAACTTTAATTCACTCTCAATTAAAAATTTAAAATATTCATTATCTGATAAAGCAGTCAAATTGCTTAGTTATTGTCAGTGAATCCCCAAAAGGAAGTCTCGTGGAACAATAAATGGGTTTTGGGGTATATTCAGTTTCCTGGTAACAAAGGCAGATACTTAAAATTATTCTGGTTTCCAATCTTATTCACCTATTTTTCCTGCCTATTTTCTAAAAACAATGTTGCTTTTTCTGGAGACAGGAAACCCAAAAGGTAAAACAAAGGCCACACGTACAGGTGAATGAAATAATTAAAAGAACTAGGTTTTATTTATTTTTTGCTTTCTAGGGCCACACCTGAGGCATATGGAAGTTTCCAGGCCAGGGATTGGGTTGGCACCACAGCCACAGAAACCTGGATCTGAGCCATGCAGGCGACCTACACCATAGCTCATGACAAAGCTTGATCTTCAACCAAGTGAGCAAGGCTAGGGATCAAACCTACATCCTCATGGATACTAATCAGGTTTATAACCTGCTGAGCCACAGCGGGAACTCCAAGAATAGGTTCTTAGTGTCATTGTGGCACTGTGTCTAGTATGCCATTTCCTATCTCTGATGTCTTAATTATATAAAACAGTTAAATGCTGTTAATAACCACAAATCTGTCAGTTTATAACCCAAGTCATTCCTAACTGGTATATTTCAATATTTGACTTGATCTTAAAACAACATATAAGAATTTCCTCCATAATCCAAACTGACCACTCGCAGGATTGACTGCAGAATGCTGAGGTAGGAGTCACATGATTATTGAGCAAACTGTCAAGTTACTATGAGTTTCACATTCCCACATGAGCAGAGTACAGGGATTGTTCCTACCGATTAGCTGTGTGCTACTTCAGTAAGAAATGTCCCACAGATATCTTGAATCAGTTTTAAGATTGCCAGAGGCAAAAGTAAAAACTTAAGACATGAAAAGTAGAAAGGCAGTTCTTCATACCTAAAGAAACTCAGTGACCAAGCAGCTGAAAAACATTCAGCCATATGGATGGACAATAAGTGAGCTCTCCTGTGATGGTCAGGTTATTTTCACTTGAGTCCATGAAATGCCAAAAGCACTCCAATGTCAAGTCAAGCTGACCATAGCAATAAAATAGGATTTTTCTTGAAATTTATTTCACTCTTTCCACACTAATTTTAGATGATCTATTAAATGAATATACTAGTTTCCTAATGTTACTAAAACAAATTACTATAAACTTAGAAATTTAAGATGACACAAATTTATTATCTTATTGTTTGCAGGTGAAAAGTCTGACATGCATCTCACTGAGCTAAAATTAAACTGTTGCAGAACTGTTTTTCTTTCTGGAGGCTATAGGGGAGAATTTGTTTCTTTGCATTTTGCAGCCTTTAGAGTTCTAGTGCATTTCTTGGCACATGACCCCTCTTCCATCTTTAAAGCCAGAAAAATGGGTTTTTCTGACCCTTACTCAACATTTCCCTGTCCCCCCCCCATCCCCTAACCTGCAAATCTCTAAGATTTTTACAATGCAATTACAATTGAACCTCATAAAATACATTATAAAGCAGTAAATTAAACCTTGGGAAAAAATTTTAAGGCCTATATGATTGACTTTTTTTTTAATACATTTATTTTATTTAACTATCCTTATCAAGTGCACATTAAGCCTAACATTAGTTATTTGCCAGTATGCATTTTGTATATTTGTGCAAGTACTATATTCATATAAAGACAAAGCCATAGCTTAAAAATTTCAAACATTTCCTTTCACAGAAACTTATATTAGAATCTATTTTTATGGTATAATAGATATTTGGGAAAAAATGTTTCTACCTTTGTAAGAGGTTACAATAAGGTAAAATGGGCTTGAAATATATAGGAACTATTTTCAAAACATTCTAAAATCTGTGACTATAGGAAAATTTTAAAAAAGCTTATTAAAAAGAAAATGCAAAAATAAAATCAGTGAGGTAAATATGCAAGTATCTATATAGAAGTGGGTTTAATAAAATATTAAGTAAACTTTAGGAGAAGGTAATTTGTGATTTGGTATTCAAGTACTTATCAAAGTGTATTTTAAATGCAATTTCTTAAATTTTAAAAAATGATTCTTTGAAATAGAGTTTGCTTCTATTATTTTAATGCCTTGTTATAATTTCCCACTGGACTCTATTAGATAGAACACTTGATGTTTAAACTTTAGTTCTAATGCACAAAGTTCAATGAGCTGAAGAATGGGAATATCTAGAGACAGTAGTCAAGATTATTTTTCCTATTCACAAATGGTGGTTATATGAATGTCTCTAAATCAGTGATTGAAAATAATAAACATGTAATGATTCAGAACATATGTCTTATAAATACACTCTTTACAAATTAGATTTTTTTGAATTTGACTTTGTTGCAATGACTGATTAATTATGTGTCTAGGCACAGATTTTTTCATAAAACAATTAAAATGTTTATATAATTGACTACATAATTAACTAATGACTGTCAATTAATTATTGGCTAATAAGTGGTGCTGAGTATTGTACCAATTTTAGCAAATTATGTTTAATGAATATGTATGCATTACTTACTCTTTAGAAGTCTTGCATTCTTCTGCACAAGAGACTAACACTTCAAAAACTGGAGAAAATGCCACATTAGATCACTCATTAGAAACTAACAACTATAGAACAATAAAGTGGTACTCTAGCCATGTGAATCAAGATGAATATAGAGTGGAATAAGATTCATGAATTAGGTTAGGAATTTAGATTAATCCTGAAAGAAAATATTATAAAAAATAAAAAGATGAAAAGAATAATGATAGGGAAGAGAAAGAATGTAGAACATGTAACAGTGATACACAACAGAAATTAAAAGCATACATTTGGATTAATAAAAATATGTTTTGGGAACAGCATATGAAGTTCCTGGCCAGGGATCAGATCTGAGCTGCAGCTGCCACCTAAGCTGCAGCTGCTGCAAAGTTAGATCCTTATCCCACTGTACAGAGCCAGGGATAGAACTTGAGTCCCCTGCTCCCAAGATGCTGCCAATCCCATTATGCCACAGCAAGAAATCCAATAAAAATACGTTTTGACTGTTATTAATATAAAGATAATTGTGAGGAATAAGAATGATTAGGTAATATGAGGCCATACAGTAGTCCTGAGTTGATTCAATAAAATAGTAGATAAAAGCAATAGAAATGTTGTTAAAAGTGCTATGGTGGTGTCTTTACATAAAATGTGCAAAGTATTAACCTCCATTGTAACAACTTGGTCACTGTATAATATATCTGAAGAGCAATAGGATATTTCAGCAAAGCTATCATTTCAAGTGAGTAAGTTTTGTAAAAATCTTATGAAATATTACAATGTTAACTGTCATTTCTTTTTTTCAAGTGAATGGAACTTGGTATTTGTGATTCTTCTAATTTGCATTATGTTTCCATGTAAAACCTAACATTAAAAAGTTAATAAAAGTACATAATTGTTACATATTTTAAAAATTCTCTATTATAAAGCCAATATTTAAATTTTTATGAGCATTAAAAATCACCACAGGACTATTTAATATTTACTGATTTATAAACAGACCGAGAGTCACTTTAGTATGAATTCTGCATGAAATCCTGAATTACCTCAAAAGCCTTTCAAGGGACTGCGGTAAGGGATCAAATGACCAAAATGCATAGGTAGTTTCTGTCTAGAATACAGAAAATTGGAAAGAATATCATTCCCCACTTTGAAACAAAATCAGAGTAACATAAAGTTAGTGCTTTTCTTGAAGTCATCAAAATGCTTGAGTTCTAGGACAAACATTTGACTGAATTCCAGGAAGAAACAAGCTTTCAGGTAGAGACCATATTCACTTCTACACAGTGTGGTCAACAGTGATGTAAGGCACCATCCAGGAGGGAGAGAAGTCAGATGGAGTTTAGACAAAATGCTAAAAGCTAAGTATGGGACACTATGACATCATGCAACTGCTTAGAATACCTCACAAAAGGACTCTGCAGAGTCTTCTCCTTAAATGCCCATTTGTTATTCAGGAAAAATGTCAGGGGAAAAGCAACTGACCAGAGCCTGCTTCCATGGAATAGGTATGTGGGGGTGATTGGCTACAGCAGCAGCAAAGGTGCATCACCTCAGCCCAGCCTGGATGTTTCCTCACAGGAGTAGAGGAGATACAAACAACTCTGCCGCATACTAGGTCCATCCTACAACAACATCGTAAGCACACTGCAAGTAGCCTGAATAATCAACAAAATGCAGACCTAGCCTGGTTTCTGCCTGGATTGATTCCAATCTACCCCCCATCCTAGTTAATGATCGGGCCGAAGTGAAAGACAGGTGCTGGGTATAGGATGTGTTTGGTGAAGAAGAACTGAGTATTGATAAATAAGTATACTGTTAATAGGAAATTCATTGTAGTTATTTATATTTCAATTTTAAAAGTAGTTTAAACAACTGAATATATGAATTTTATTTTTGTAGTTATTAGAGAGTCTGGATTCAGACATTCACACCAAAATCTTTGGTCACCTTCATTTTTAGAATGCCTCTAAAAAAGCATCACAATATGTATTGCTACATATAAATATCTAAGCTAATTCATATTGACCAGCCTAGCTAGTAGATTTTAAATGAATGAGAACAAACTGGTAATACATTACAGTACGTTTAGAAAATTAGTTCTAAATATTGTCCTATCTTCCTAGTATAGACCTTGCTTTTTTCTGCCAAATGTGTGTGGTGTGTGGGTTGGCGGACGGGGAGAGGGTTAGGAAGATGGCTGGTAAGAAATTTCAAAAAGTCATTTTACTCATTCACTACTAAAAAAAAAAATGTAGTTATTCCTATATTGGTTTTTGAAAGCATGTAAATGCACTATTAATCAAAAGTTGTGTTCTTATGGGTTTAAAGCAGCCATATGAATGAGACCATGCCTTATACATTTACATTACTAATTCTGTAGTGAATCTTCATTAAAGTATGTTATAATGCTCAACTATGCTCTGACACACAGTGGAACTCCCTTCAATATACAGAACTAGTATTATTTGATGCATTACTCCATCAGGTGTTTACTAAAAACAAGTGTGACATTTACCAGGGAACTTTGATATCAAAGATACATCAGCTCCTCGTATTTGCAAAGATGAAGGTAAGCATCAGAACAAAAAGCCTTAGGCAAGTGTGATAGGTTATCTGCTCTAATTACAATCAGTATTTAGTGGTTCTCATTTCAGATAGGTACAATGTCTAATTTATTGGCAAGAGTGTAGGTGCTAATTTTTCTTGTAAATGAAAAGAACAAGTGTTTTTGAATTAAATCAAGCAGCTGCTTCACAGTCAGTAATACTAATAGCCACCAACAAAACTCCAAGCCATTACTCTAAATTGTTTAATGAACTGCTTTTAATAAGTAGTAAACTATAACCTTGATGCCCTCAAAATGCTGGACTGGGGCTTAGTTATTCAACTTTAATTGACCTCTCAGTGGCTCCCTGCATTTATTATAGTAGGGCAGAGCTAAGCTTTAAAAGCAACATTGCACAGAATTATATATCAGTATATTTTAAATACCTGCATTCTGGCTATCTGATTGGCATTTGTATTTATAATCTGTTATATGTTTAGGTATTTTTTGCTATTCTGTCTAGGATTTTTTTTTAGCTATATGTTTAATTATAAAGGACACTGATAGCCTACTCATTTTTTGTCTATTCGTTGTTCCCTAAATAACATCCTCAGTTGCTAAAGTGATAGACAATGATAGAAAAACAGTTAAAAAAAAAACCCTCAATTTTAATAGATAACTAGACACTTCACACCTTGGAAACTGTACAGAAAACTGTTCAGAACTTAATTTTATAATCTGGAAAATATTGAAAAGTTTTGATGTCAGCCTATGTTTTGATATTAGGACGCTTTCCTTCGTTTGGAAAATATTAAGATCCAGCTACTGAGTCTAAAATGACTAGGACTACCTGTCACAATCTTGTGTCATCATCAGAACTACTAACCACCTTTGCTTGCTTTCAAGCATTGATTTGAAAATTCCAATTTCAAATAGGATTCAAAAATACCCTGAATACATAAATACAATGTATGCTAGCATCTCTCCCATCACAACTGTTTTTGGAGGTTCTTCCAGTAAAGTTTGGAAACTCCATCTTTCATATGTCTTTCATAACAAGTCTGTAACTTTTTATGTGGCATCCATGATGAAACAGTACATTTAAAACAAGTCTAATACCTGTTATCACCATATTTAAAATTAAATCTGAGCAATAGGTATAGTCATAACACTGAGTACCATTAGTATAAATTCCATCTACAAAACATGCAGAATTTTGGATGAAACTATCAGCTAAACACAAGAAGTGTATAATTTATATTAAGTCTAAAATTTTTCTTACTATTTTTTCTGTCCAGAAATTACACAGTAAAGGAATTGAGGCACAGAGACAGAAATACATTTTAACTGCAGACCCAAAATAGTCACCTGAAAACTATTACTGCAGATTTATCAGAGAAGATCCTCCCAGGCATTCTTACCAGCCATCAGGTGACTTCCATTACATGAAAAACGCTAAAGCTTGGAATTGTTTTGGTTTTTCTTCCAGTGGTTACAAAAATAAAAGGGCTAAAAGCAATTCAGTATTTATGATAACATTTAAAGATGCACATGAGGAAAAGATTAAGTCAACTCTAATATATTAATATAGTGTAATAAATAACTAAAACAGTGTTCAAGCAATAAACATACAAAGATTTTGCTAAAATTGCTTAACTACCACAAGGTCATCAAGATTTATAATGTGGCTATTACTTAAAAACATATTGTTTACAGGGCAGTAGGCCGACTGAATGTTAGATGTGTGTGTCTGTTTTTATGGCTTAGTAACAAATTACCACAAATGTAACAGCTTAATACAGCAAAAAATTCTTACCTCACCATTTCTGTTGGTCAAAAGACTGGTACTGCAATGGCTGGTCTGCTCAGGGTTAATACAAATCTGATTCAGAGGGGTCCCTCCGGCTGAGTTCTTCTGGAGGTTCTGGGAGAAGTCAGCTTCCATTCCATGTTTAATTTCAAAGCATTTATATTTCAAGAAAAATTCAGTTTTTTTTACAGGTTTAGGACTGTGGTCTCTGGTTTCCTTTGTGACTGACAGCTGGGGCTGCTCCCCAGTCCAACATTCCACCAGCATCACTTGCTGCAAGGCCTCCTTCATCTCCAAGCCAGAAAGGGTGCATCAAGTCAGAAAGTGTGCATCAAGTTCTCATTACTCTGATTCAGACCTAGAATTTGTGTGATTAGTTAACACCCACATGGATAATTCTGTTCTTGTTAATCAATTGATTTCATAACTTAATTGTACCTGTGGAATTGCTGCTCAGGAGTGTTGCTTAAATTCGGCCTCTGCACACCAGCAAAGAACTGAATCATGGAGACAGAGTTTTGGGCAAAGTAGAAACGAACAGCTTCATTTCTCTGCCAGATTCAGGAAACCACAGCAGGCCAGCGCCCTATAAACTGTGCCTCCCACTCTGAGGCGGTAGTGAGGAGTCTTATAGTGCTCATGGAGTGGGGTGTGGTCAGCTCATGGGCATTCTTCTGACTGGTTGGTGGTGAGTTAATTGGAAGTCAGCATCATCAACCTTCTGGTTTCAGTTGGTTTGAGGTCTATTTGTTTGTGGGCATTTAGTTAACATCTTTTACCTGATGAGAATTTCAGTCTGCAAAACAGCTTGAAAACACATGGCCCAGAGTATTATCTATGTAGTTCTTGAGGAAGAACTAAAGTCCTTGACTTTGTTGAATGACTAAAGTATTATTTTGTCTTGCTTGACTGTTTTCCTTTCTTTGGGCATTTTCTCACTTCCATGATTAAATTTATTTTTTGACTGAGCTTTTTCTGTAGACAAAAGGCAGGTGGAAGATGTAGGTGGAGGTCTATCCTGGGAAGGCCCCATTGAGTCCTCCTCAGTAATAGGAGTACCTAGATTACTGTTTAATTGAATAATTGAGAGAAGATGTGTATACACCAAGAGTCTGGGCAATACTGTATTTGAGAACATTTTAGAAGTCTGTCTATAGATAACAGCTCCATTTCTCACAGAATGAATTCTTTCTGGGGAAATAATTAAGTAAATCTACTTAAGAAATTGCTCTGATGTCAGGAAGGAGGATAAAGAAACCAGTCATCCCTATGTGGAAACTATATTTTTTTATATTTAAGAAATAACAAGAAATCTCTTGAACTGATGGGAACTGAGGAGTGGATAGAAGAGGAAAGTAGTTGCTTGGACTATGGATTTAGGTCCTGGTTAGGATTTGCGAGGTTTTCAAATTTAAAAAAGGAATTTATTTTTAATTGTCTTTCTCTGATCTAGTGGGTATATCAGTGGTGTCTCAATGTGTTTTCAATTTACATCTCCCTCATGACCAACTATGTAAAATGTCTGTTTATATCATTATTAGCTATTTACATATGCTCTTTTGAGAAGGATCTGTCCATGTCTTTTTTCCACTTTTTAAAACAATTGAAATATTTTTTCTTTATTGTTGAGTTATAACAGATTTTTGTGACTATAATTTGCCAATCATGTTTGGCTGATAGTCTCTCCAGATTAATTTGCCTTCCTTAATGATGTGTTTAACAAGTAAAGTTATTTTTTATTTTGATGAAATGTGTTTTTGTCATGCTTTGATTGTATGGTTAATTTCTTTCTGTGGCCTAAGAAATCTTTGCCAATAAGAGCTGCACTTTCTATTCTCTTTCCATAATTAAATAATACTCCTCTCCTCATATTTATTTCTCAATGCCACACCCATCTCTTCAGCAGTGCCCTGGAGTGCCTGATACAATTTTTATAAAGAACATCAGCTTTCAAAAAAGCTCCCCAAATGATTATCTTTAGGAAGCTTCTGATCTTACACATGCCCAAATTACCATGGAATAAAGTTATTATGAGTCATGCTGACTTCTTGGAAAGGGGAGAGGAAAATTAATCCCATGGAGACAAAAAACCACATTAGTTATCTCAGCACATTATCCTGACCTGCTATTCCTCTGGAACATATTTGCATGTAGGAAAGAAACTGTATTTCCCATCATTCCATCTTGGTGTTTTACTTTCCCCCAATATGCCACCATGAGATGTGGAACTTTTTGTCTCTTTGTCTCAGCCTTTTCACATTGGTCAGGCTCTCTATCAATGGGTGACCACATGTCCTATTTGCCTAGAACACTCCTTGTTTATAACTTTTGTTCTATCAATCTGTATGGATTAGCTTTTTGTTACCATTTAACATTTTTGTATTTTAATTATTAATATTAGCAATAATCAGGGATGAGTTTGGTAGATTGTTATTTTGTCCATTAGCGTTCTTCCATGGTCTTAGCTGTTAACATATGAAATGACTGTGCCCTGTGCCAAATTCTCATTTTAATACACAGTCAAATATGAATAACTACCAGCAATATGCCCTCTCTTTTCCCAACTCTTTGCATAATTATTTAGCCCTTCTCTTTTAAGGATAGCTTGGAAACTGGCTGATAAAATTAATTACAGAGGGCACATGTGAGTACGGTTAACTAATTCTTTCTGGTTATGGCAGGAGTCAGGTTAAATATAATTGTTACATCTTGCAATTTGATAAAACAGCCAGGTGTGTCATCGTTCATGATGAATTATTTTTTTTTTAACATGGAAGATATAGACAGGCTATTAGTCAGTGGTGTCTGTAGAAAACACAGCACAATAATAACTTTTGTAAATCACATAGAGGAAATTAAGGCTGATCAGAGTATAGAGCATAGAGAGCTCATGTTAGAGTTTTTAAAATTTTATTGGTGTAAAATCTCACCTTTATATACTTTTTTCACTTTGTAACACATTAAACGTTATAAAATATATGCCTTTTAAAATACTAATCTTAAAAGAAAAATGTTCAATTAATAAGTAGTGAATTTCCATTTCTTAGGAATATTAATATTTGATGATGTGTGTGTAATCTGCAAAGTAAATGGAAAGAAAGCCTTCATCATCGACTATGTGGAAACCAGAAGAAACAAATCTTAGAAGATGCCTGGCCCACTTCTTGAAAGTAATCTTCACATTAGAAATTCTATGCCTACCGAAGATAATTTAAAACATTCAGCTGCGAAAAGTACATACATACACCTGCTATTCTATAAAAACTTTTTTTAGGTCAAAATATTCCTCTAAAACTGTGGCACTAATTTTCAAATCAAAATTTTCTCCTTGCAAATACTAAAAGTGAAACAATATTTGTATTACGTCAACTCCTTTAGAAGACAAAAATGCAAGTGTTAAATGATGTTCAATTTAAGCCATGTCATCAGATGCTTCAAATAGAAAATCAGCTACTTTCAATGATGATTTGTTATTCACCTACCTTACAGAATCAAACCAAAATATTCAGAAGTTCATTCTATCAATATGTAACATATTAAATTCTTATAAATGTGATTGAAAATAATTTCAATTTTGAAGGATATGTTAATGTGCAATCATCAAAAGCAATGCTAGAGAAACTTTAAAATACAGACCAGAGGAGTTCCCACTGTGTCACAATGGGATAGGTGGCATTTTGGGAATGCTGGTACACAGGTTTGACCCCTGCTCCCAAGCAGTGGATTAAGGATTCAGTGTTGCTGCAACTTCAGCTTAAGTTGCAACAGCTGCTCACATTCTCAGATCCAATCCCTGGCCTGGTCTATGGAACTCATATACTGTAGATGGCCAAAAAGGAAAAAAAAAAAAATACAGACCAGAAATTTCAAGGGAGAAAGAAACAAATAAATTGAGAGAAAAATAAGTGTTGCAGTGTTTTGTGGGTTTTTTTTGTCTTTATCTTGCCATTTCTTGGGCTGCTCCTGCAGCATATGGAGGTTCCCAGGTTAGGGGCCAAATTGGAGGTGTAGCCGCCGGCCTACGCGGGATCTGAGCTGCGTCTGCAACCTACACCACAGCTCATGGCAACGCCAGATCCTTAACCCACTGAGCAAGGCCAGGGATCGAACCCGCAACCTCATGTTTCCTAGTTGCATTCGTTAACCACTGAGCCATGACAGGAACTCCCTGTTTTGTTTTATTTTTAATTTGGAATTCTATAAATTCACCTTGGTAAATAACTTATTATTATTTAACAGTATGATTTTTTGATGAAGATTCTGTATTTAATTGGTTAATGTTTTATTGTACAGTAGAATAAAATAGAATTTAGAAAGTTTTTGATTTTATAATAAAAATTTTATAAAATATTCTAAAGAATCATCAATATTATATGATTAGTTTTATTATAATACTATTTGTCCAAGAAAACTGCTCTGAAATGAGGCAAAAATAAATTTGTGAAAATAATTTACTTGAAATATAAGTAAATTTCAATAAAAATATAAATTGAGAATATCTTTTACTTTCAGAATTTTCTCTAAGCTTACCAGAGACTTTAGCTACTGTAGAGTGATGTTCCAATTAAAATAGTATTATGGTATAGAGTGTGGCTTATTAAAACATCCAAGAATATTAAGTTTATTATTCATTAAATATAACTTTGGAGATATTATAGGTAATTTTGACAAAATTAAAAAATAATAAGACTTTACAAAAAATAAGTTCTAGAAAAAAGTATAAATAATAAGATATTAAATGCTGAAATGGTGAAGATTTTTCTGTTACAGGAATATATTTCAGGAAAAATTTCCTACTAAGTTACTTTAAATGAAAAAAATGATTTCATATCTATTTTGTATATTGATAAATCATTTTATTTTTAAATATAATTTAAGTAAACCTATTCTAATTATTATCAATAAAATATAACCTACTTACTGGCCAATAAATTAGTACTTCAAAATTTAGTTATTAATTATTCTTTTTTTTAAAAATTATTTATTATTATTTTTTTTCCCACTGTACAGCAAGGGGGTCAGGTTATCCTTACATGTATACATTACAATTACATTTTTCCCCCTGCCTTTCTTCTGTTGCAACATGAGTATCTAGACAAAGTTCTCAATGCTATTCAGCAGGATCTCCTTGTAAATCTATTCTAAGTTGTATCTGATAAGCCCAAGCTCCCGATCCCTCCCACTCCCTCCCCCTCCCATCAGGCAGCCACAAGTCTCTTCTCCAAGTCCATGATTTTCTTTTCTAAGGAGATGTTCATTTGTGCTGGATATTAGATTCCAGTTATGAGTGCTATCATATGGTATTTGCCTTTGTCTTTCTGGCTCATTTCACTCAGTATGAGATTCTCTAGCTCCATCCATGTTGCTGCAAATGGCATTATGTCATTCTTTTTTATGGCTGAGTAGTATTCCATTGTGTATATATACCACCTCTTCTGAATCCAATCCTCTGTCGATGGACATTTGGGTTGTTTCAATGTCCTGGCTATTGTGAATAGTGCTGCAATGAACATGCGGGTGCATGTGTCACTTTTAAGGAGAGTTTTGTCTGGATAGATGCCCAAGAGTGGGATTGCGGGGTCATATGGAAGGTCATATGGAAGGTCATTTGTCCGGATAGATGCCCAAGAGTGGGATTGCGGGGTCATATGGAAGGTCATATGGAAGGTATAGATTTCTAAGGTGTCTCCAAACTGTTCTCCATAGTGGCTGTACCAGTTGACATTCCCACCAACAGTGCAGGAGGGTTCCCTTTTCTCCACAGCCCCTCCAGCACTTGTTATTTGTGGATTTATTAATGATGGCCATTCTGACTGGTGTGAGGTGATATCTCATGGTAGTTTTGATTTGCATTTCTCTTATAACCAGCGATGTTGAGCATTTTTTCATGTGTTTGTTGGCCATCTGTATATCTTCTTTGGAGAAATGTCTATTCAGGTCTTTTGCCCATTATTAATTATTCTTAGCACACCCTTTCCATCTCAAAATCATCCAAATTTGCCTTCCGGTATCTCACACAAGGGTTTTTTTTTTTTTTTTGTCTTTTTAGGACCTCATCTGCAGCATGTGGAGGTTCCCAGGTTAGGGGTCAAATTGGAGCTACAGTTGCTGGGCCTATACCACAGCCACAGCAATGTCGGATCCAAGCTGTGTCTGCTACCTACACCATAGCTCATGGCAACACCGGATCCTTAACCCACTGAGGGAAGCCAGGAATCAAATTGCATCCTCATGGATACTAGTCTGATTCGCTTTCACTAAGCCACTATGGTAACTCCTCACACAAAATTAGGGTTATAATTTCCTCATGCTCTCCAAGAAAGAGAAAGTGAACTCTTTTCCTAAGTTTGAGAGACAATGTTTCTTAGAGTGTATGTTTCCTTTGGAAATGAGCTCAGCTATCCAAGTTTCTAAACATTGGATAGACTCCACTCTGAGTTTACATAGATGTTGTATCATTTCTCAACCTTGACATGAGCCTGAAGATGACGAGCTTGGTGGAAATTCCATGTGGATGAGTCATGAGAATTGGCTTTCCAACTCATCTCCATCAATGTCCATATGGTGCCTCAAGTTGTCATTTCTCAGGTTTCCACTGGGGAATGTTTCTGGCTCTGCCCATAATCTCTGGGCCAGCAATATTATAGAAAAACTCTTCTGATGCTTGTTGAAACAGTAGGGAAGGGAGTTCCCATTGTGGCACAGTGGATTACAAACCCAACTAGTATCAGTGAAGATGTGGGTTCAGTCCTGGGCCTCAAGGAAGGAGGAGGAATTAGGCTGTATTTTGAGTAGGTCAAAGACACATGGGGGCAAAGACAATGAACAAAATGAGGGGGTCAAGGAGATGGAAAATTAGACATCAAAGATAGGATTCTTACTAAACCAACTAACTTAACCAAGGACTTATATATCAAGTGTGAGGAATAAGGAATTTGAACAGATGTCAAAGATGATCAGACATCAAAGGTAGCATTCTTTCTAAAATAAGTTAGTGGAATTCTTGCTAAAACTGGTCTAGGCATGCCAAAGACAGAGGAGAGCTAAGCGAGGCCTAGTTGGGAAGTGGGCTCAGAGAAGTCTGCCTACATTTTTGTCAAGGAGCAAAGTTAATACATTACTAAGTGATACTGGAAAAAAACAGAGAGGCAAAGAACACATTAAAAAGATAGATCACATATGTTTTTAATCCTTGCCAGAACCAAAGACAAAATAGTTATAAATCAAATAATTTTAAAATAGAAAATTATTTTCAGGATACTTTGTTAGACATAGATATAATAAGTAGTATATTCTAATTTACTGAGAAGTGATACATTTAAAACTGAATATTTCAAATTACTGAATTTATGATTCAGAAATACTTAAAAACTCCTCATTATTATAGGTAAAGTAAATGTGATTTCAAGATAACTATATACCAGCTCTATTTCTAATTAAAGCACTAAATGATTATGTGCTGGTGGTCACATTTCCCTAAAACAGTATGCAAGAAATTGTATATTTTGCAATGCCAAAAATATAAATCAGTGAAATAACACTATTTTCATCACTTAATGCTAAAATAGTAAGTCATATTTATTTTAACTGTTAAATATTGAAACCAGCGTGCTTATTATGGAAGAATTTCAGCATTTTTAAATGGAGTGATGAGAGACCTTTATTAGTATTCATCTTCTCCAGGCATAAGAACTTCAGTGTCATAATGGCATGCCCTACAATGTGCTTCCAAGCAGCAGACTGCATTCCCAACATGCCATCTGATGAGGGTTGAGATAAGGACATAAGAAAGACGTGGAAAACAATTGCTCATGCTACACCCCCATCAGATTCGTGGAAAACAATTGGCTACATCAAGCAAATTTCTTCAGTTCCTCTCTTTCCTTGGTATGAAATATTCTCTTTTCCTTTCTTTCTCCCACCCTCCACTTTTTTTTTTTTTCCTGGTTGTTGAATAGCTTTTCATAATGGGAAAACAAACATATAAAGTATTTATATAAAATTTATCTACCACATTTTTCCCCTCTCAAATACATGCCTTTCTTCTTCACAGGTTTGCCCAAAATGTTAATCAACATCGCTTATAGTTTTAACAGAATATTATGGATGTGACACACAAGATTACCTCAAGTAGGAAAACTTAAATCTCCTTTGAAAGTGATATTCACTCTCTCTTATTTTTACCTCACCTCAAATTATCATTTATAATTTCCAGAGGTTTCACTCAAGGAGAGTACATAAATTGGAGAAGAAAGAACCCTGAAACAAATAAAGATTATTATTACTTCCCATCTTCACAGTATCTAAATGCAAATCTTCCCTTTGCAAAGGGTTTATACATTCACTTGCATTAAAGTATGAATGACTGATCAGTCTAAATTTTTGCTATAACTCGATAACTACATTTAATGAGCTCAGAATTTTATCCAAAAATGATTCTTAGAACATGAGGCATTGATGAATAGGGTGAATAGATTTATGGTGCTTTTTTGTGGATTGAAAACAGGGGTCTTTTGGAGGCTTTTAAAATAACATTATGCACACACTTATCTATTCATAATACTGACATTGTTTGGAAATGGAGTAATTGCTCTCCTAATGGAATTTGCATTGAGAAATACATTCCACATTAATATTTGTCTTTTAGGTCAATATATAATATTTTTCAGGTAACCATATCAAGAATTATTGTATGTCATTTTTTGCAAAATGAGTTTTTTAGGGATGTACCTTTGTAATATGTAATAGTCAAAGGAGAAATGAATCCTTAATCATTAATCAATTGTGTGTGCTTCTATAGATTTTGATGTCCAATTGCCTAACTAAACAAGTATATGTGTAAAAAAATTAAAACAAAATTATCCTGCCAGTGCTACTGATCATTACTGAATTAATGTTATCACATGGAAATTGAGTAAATACTTCCTTTGGATTTCTTTTTCACTCTTTAGTTAACTTGTTATCTAATAGGAATAATTATTAAAATAGAAACCTATTTTTGTTACCATTTTCTGCTTTTAAACTTTTTAATGAGAAATAGGAATTTGAAGATATTTCGGCCGAATTACTTCTATTATTTCACTATTATTTTGGGAAATTTGATTATTTTTTTTATTTTCCTTTAGGATTTGAATTTATAGGTAAGATTTCACCTGAAGGCATAAAGCCTTTAACAAATTTTAGAGCGAGTAGTCATGCCCTTTTTCTCTGACATATTATGAATTTTCACATCTTTGTGAAAATGATTATGAATGCATGCCTACATGTCCTGTGTTTCCAACTTCCAAATTCAAATCAATAAGAGGCCTAATTGTTCTAACACAAGGAGTTCTGCTACCTCAAAATAGGAAGTTAGCAGAATGACCACTGGGGCTATTGGGAGATTGCAGTCCAGATAATGGAAGGCAGTTAATATCACAATTAATTGTGACTTTAAAACGAAAAGAAAGAGAGTTGGTTTGAGTCTCAGTGTTAGTTAGATGGTGAAAAGTTGCAAGATTCAGTGAGTAACACGGACACTTCCTTGATATCTGACTGATTATAAAGCCAGAGTCTGTTTACGCACCTTAGAGAAGAAATGGCAACTAGGTTTCGTCTTTTTCCTAAGTGGTTCTCAAGTGCTTTCTCCCTTTCCTTCCTCTCTCTCTCAATCAGTCATCTATCACTTATCTATCTTTTCTATTTATTTCTACCTGTGCTGACATGTTGCCTGTGATACTGTCAATGATAAACACAACAGAGCATTAAAGGGGTGAAACAGATTTTATCTAGTAACTGCTAACAGTAAGGGAAAGAGCTGAGGCTCCATTCTGATTTCTGCAAAAGTGATTAGGAACTTCACAGGGAGAACGAGGGAGGGGAAGTTTGGGGCTTCATAGAGTTAGAAAGGTGAAAAAGTACAAAGGTTGGTCAGTGTATATGTGCTTAGGCCCATTGCGTGTGCTGGCTGGCAGTTATCCAAGCCAGGATTCTATCCTCCCACAGAGACTGGGATGCAGAGACCTTCTTTCCAATGATTATGTTTCAAAAGAATGATTTCCAGGTCCTGAAGGGAGAGGCTTCTGGTTGCAAGAAACACATACTCAAAATTTCAAGCCCTTTTTTGTAAATATTCTAAGAAGGGCGGTTGGGAGTTCTCATGACAGTTGGCTAGAAAAAATGGCTACAATAGTCAGTTTTCCTGGCAATGCTGGGCTTTCTCATGCAGGCAGTTTAATGAGAGGCTACTGTGCCATCTTAGGGACCCAGCCTCCTGCAGCTGGGAGCCTTGTTAGTGTCTGATGAAGTGTCTTGGTACAAGGGTTTGGACAGAGCTGTTAGGTGCTCAGAGTTCTGCAATTTTCAACCTTTCTGATGCTCTTATTTCAAATATAGAGGGTAGTATATTCCCCAATTTCTGTCTGCCTCAATGTATATGTAAAAAAGAAAAGTGTTGATTGGAATTTTATTAAGAAGAAAAGTCTATTGTCCACAGGTTTATCTGAAATTTGGTCCATTTATAATCATACATTTTCTGGAATATCTAAACCTAACTCTTAGCCTATGATTATATGTAGAAATCAGCACAGTCAGACACATGGCCTTTCCTTATCCATTTCAGTGAGGTATATTGGGGGCAATATTTTAATTTTCAGATTTTTAACTCACAATTTATATAAATGTATATGTGTGTTTAAATATGTTTAATGTAATTATGGCTAATAATATTAAATCATCATGTGATATGTTGCATACTAAAATTTGCATTTAGAGAATAGTTTCCCCTTTCATTTAAATTTTAATAACAGTGAGTATAAAGTTAATAATCAGACTAAAAGGAACACATCATTACTATACATAGAATTTGTAGTCTTGCTTTATTATTTTTAAAGATAATCTAGTCACTTTATTTTTACATTCTGATGCTTCTTTTTTAAATTATAGTTGATTTACAATGTTGTGTCAATTTTTGCTAAACAGCAAAGTGACACAGTCATATATATTCATCTACATATGTCTGTCTGTGTATATACCCAAAAAAAACCATTCCCTTTCTTATATTGTCTTACATTATGCTCTATCCCAAGAGAATCCAGTCACTTTAAATGTTAATTCTAAAACTTAACTTTTAAAACTTATAAAAGGAATGATGTCATTGATTAGTCAAGTAGATTTTGTATGGGAAAGATTCACTTATCATTTTAGTATTTTGAGATATTGACCTGTGATGTCCATTTCAGAGAAATATTCTATAGCTATAGATTGGATAACATGGAAAATAAAAATATTTAAAAATTAACTTAGCTGGTGCTGAATGTGAGCTTTGGATTAGATTAGAAAATATGATCTCATCTATTCAGCGAACTTTCCATTTTGGAGGGCTTTTCTTACCTTGGCTGGCTAGAATAGCTCTCACCAAATCCTCCTTAGGTTAGCATCTCTTCCAGATGCTGCCACAAATCTCTTACTGCTTCATATTTTTCCTTGATACTGATTGTTTCTCACTTACTCATCAGCCTGTCCTAGATTTAGTCAGCAAATTCATGTTTGTGTTTCATCTGTTCACCACTTTCTTCATAATTATTTACTTTATGAAATGTTGTTACTCTGATGTGATGTGTGGCATTATTGTACAGTTTTAATACAAAGGTTATCCTATAGGATTTCTATGCAAATCATTTCATAATGCATGGTATTTTCTAGTTATAGTCTTTATTGAATAATTAATTCATCCCTTTTAAAGCATGATGACAAATATCTTTTGCTTTTTGGCAGGCTAGCAGGCAGTGAGAACAATGTGAGTCAAATTCTACATAATGCCTCTGATTCATTAGAATTTAGCATTGTGAGTAGTATGATTCTAAGTGTTCTGCATTGCTGTTTTACTCATTACATCTGTAAGTTTGACAAACTCATCCTTAATGTTATACCAAAGAATGAGTATACAGTGTATTGATATTATCAAAACAAAAACAAAAACAAACAAACCAAGGAATGAGGATTAGTGCTCTAAACTAAGGTAGTTAACTAGAGTTTGCTTTATAATCTAGATAATATCACTTAAAAGACTGTATCAATTTGCAAAACCACAAGTATAATGCTGTTTTCTATGTTAGATAAATATTATAATGTGCAATTTGATATCTTCTTACTTTTTAATAAAAAATCATATAATTAAAACATTCTTTGTGGAGTTCCCGTCATGGCGCAGCAGAAACGAATCCGACTAGGAACCATGACGTTGTGGGTTCCATCTCTGGCCTTGCTCAAGTGGGTTAAAGATCTGGTGTTGCTGTGAGTTGTGGTGTAGGTCACAGACGTGACTAGGATCCCATGTTGCTGTGGCTCTGGCCTAGGCTGGCAGCTACAGCTCCGATTAGACCCCTAGCCTGGGAACCTCCACGTGCTGTGGGCGCAGCCCTAAAAGGAAAAAAGACCAAAAAAAAAAAAATCTTTGTATTTTTCAACTTTGTTCTTTTAAAAAATTTCAGTGTTATATCTTTGTGTAATCATTTGTAAAGAGTAATATGTCTAATGGATGTAATAGCTATATATACACACATGACTATAGCCTTTATCTCACACATGAACATTAGGTACAAATACATGATATGAATTATACATACTGAACTGGGTTGTCCATTGTTAAATACTTTTCATTGGTTTGAAATCATTTGTGCATTATACATGCTTTATAATAGTGGTTCCCACAGTGTTTTCTGGGGTTCTAAAGGGATTTTGAACTCTTTTGTGGCTTAGTGAGGCCAAAACTATTCATTTCCTTATCATACCTTGACATAATTTACATTTATCACTCTCATTCTCTTACAAATGCCCATTTTCAGATGCTGCATCATATGTGACATCACAGTGGCTTAAACGCAAAAGTGGAGATGAGAGTTTATCTGACTTCTCGTAAGCCAGATATCAGAGAAGATTTGTAAAAATGCGAAGTCATGTCACTCTTCTAAATTTTTTGCTATCTACGTCATTATAGTTATCTTTCATTAACTTGTAAGAGGTTTGTTGTTTTTAACAGATTAATACATAAGTGGTTTTAAATTTCTCAGTTTTTATTTCTAGCATAGTAAATATTAGTCACACAAAGAAAAGCTCTTTGGCAGATTTGATAAATTTTAAGATAAAAAAGAGGTCTTGAAACTAAAAGTTTATGAAAGCTGATCGAGAAGACAACATGGAAACTTATTTTTTAATGTTTCAATTTTCTTTTAATACCTAAAGAAATGCACATGATTTAGTTGTAGTTCACAAATAATTTTTTCTTGCTGATTCTAATATTTGGCTCAGTCAGGAAGAACATGGAGTGCTTTCTTTTGGATTTGAAGCCGGCTCTAGATTTGACCAGTGTTGTAAAAAGTAAGTCTGGTTTGTAGCAAACAATCTGCTTCCATAGCCCCTATCTCCATCATGAATGCAAGAATTCAGGCTTTTCTGAATATCAATATTCCCATTACTAAATATTTTCTTTTTAAAGAGTAAGACATGACTTATATATTTTTTAAAGTGCTTCTATTTTAATCAGCAAACTTAAATATACTCCATGGCATTAAACTCAGAAAGTAACCTGACTAAATATTCTGATTATATTTTCTAAGTTTAAAATATGGAGTATTCACTATTGATTATTCATACATAGCAGAAATACTGGCTACTCACACATATACTATAAATGGCATATTCACAGAATCTTGAATTTTCCTTATTTTCTGACTAATTAAAAGTTATTGAAAGCGGGGAGTTCCCGCCGTGGCTCAGTGGTTAACGAATCCGACTAGGAACCAGGAGGTTGCGGGTTCGATCCTTGGCCTTGCTCAGTGGGTTAAGGATCCGGTGTTGCCGTGAGCTGTGGTGTAGGTTGCAGACGTGGCTTGGATCCCATGTTGCTGTGCCTCTGGCATAGGCCAGTGGCTGCAGCTCCATTCGACCCCTAGCCTGGGAACCTCCATATGCTGCGGGAGCAGCCCCAGAAATGGCAAAAAGACCAAAAAAAAAAAAAGGTAATTGAAAGCCATTAACTAAGCAATTTATTCTGATGATAACCTCCTATGGAATTGCATTTTTTTTTTTTAACTGGCCCTTTCAAATCAGAATAGTAAGTAACTCAAGAGTAACTGGTTATGAGAAAGAGATACAGTGTAAGTACTTTTGCTTTAAGCATTAATAACATCAATTAAAATAGAGTTTACAGTCTTTTAAAATGTTTAACATTAAAAAAAATCCTAGGCAAAACAAAGAAAGGACAGCTAGGAATATGATTAAATACTGATAACAGTAGGTGTTGGGGACATCTGGAGTTGCTAAGTGATGCATGAATTCTTTTCTTGTGATGTCTTCCACTCTGGGATTGAGGAAAGTGTTGAGTATTACTGGAAATTAAAAAACCATGAAACTTGCATCTTATATAATTGGTTCATTTGCTCACCATTTGATATCGAATTCTATGATATAGGAATTTTGCTCGAGATAAAGAGTGCTGGTTGATATAAATGAAGTATAAATAAGCATTGTATAAATATTTATCTATTATCTAAGTATAGAAGTTATGTTTAACATATAAGTAATATTTATTAAGATTAAGCACACACATGTACCTGTTAAGATATATATGCACATTAAAACTGAATTCAAGTGAGGTTATTTTTAAAAACTTGATCATGATTTTTTTTTCCTATTTTAAGTATGTCACATGCTTATGTTATAAAAATGATATAAACTTTCTTATGTGACAATTTCACTTTTCTTTTTAACACTCATGTCCTGTGTTTGAAAAATAAATATCCTAATAAGCTTTCTTCTAATGCTATTTTGGTTTCCTTATTCCAGCCACAAGAGCTATATTCTCTCCCATAAGTGAAGGAATAAACAGAGAAAGAAATTAGAAAACACATTAGTTTCTATCATATGTCTTGTATTGTGCCTGATAATTCTCTTTTAAGTAAATCAGATTACGGAAATTACATTTACATATGGATCAGAAAAGAGACACAAACTTCTGACTTTACAGATGGGTGTTTTTCTTAATTATACGGATAACAGTTTAGAAATAACTAATTGGTCATGCCTGACAAGTAATAGCAGTTTTTCCAAGATAAACAAATGTTCACATTTTTCATACTTAATCAGAGACTTTATGTGCAAAAATGACCAAATGTATCATCTATTCTAAGCCTCCTGTGTTGTTTTGTAATAAACGACCATCTGTACTTTGATTTGACTGAGTTCGTCTGTGTGTGATGACCAGAGAATTTGATTACATGGCAGATGGTTTTGGGAGAAGAACTTGTCTTTTTAGAAGTAAGCAGACAAGCACTTCTCAATATTTTGTACATAGTCTCCCAACTGGCATCTGCTACTTTTGACGCAAAGGTAAGATCCAAGATATCACTACCTTGATGTCATTCCTTTTGCTTTCTTAAATCATAAAAAATATGAGGAAGAGCTTGGACCTAAATAGCTACTGTCACAGGCATGCATTTGTCAGAATGTGCTTATAAATTAGGGCAAACACAAGTTGTGTGTCCATGTTCTTGAGTTTGGTAATTATTAATGTGGGAACTTATGTCTGATTCTGCTTCTCAGTCACCAGAAAATACTTGCATTCTCTTAGGTATTTACATTGTCCTTGCTGCTTACCCTCTTGTCAGACACTTTCTAATGCAAGACTAGATTAGAGTCAGAAATTGTTTAGTCAAAGATATATTCATTTAATAAAATCATATACGTTTGGCACAGTATCTTGACATATTTGAAGCTGACATATAATCCTTACCTTTGTGCTTTCTAGTTATCTTAGGCAGGAAGAACAGACTCACTACATTTTACAAGAAGCTAAGGCTTTGAGAGATTGAGTTACTTCCTAAAACCATCATTTACTAACTAGCAGAGCTGTAACTACAACTCAGGATAAAAAGAATTACTGTTTATTCTTCTATGCTTCTCTCCCACCAGGTGATGGTCTTTTGGATGAAGAAATTGGTGTGTGACTTTTGTTCATTTCAATTCCTAGCAGGTGCTTTATAAAAGCAAAAGCTAAAATGCCAAAGTTTTACTCACTTCAAAGGTGATATTTTTATGTCCTAAAATAAAATTTTAGATTGCTCTGAAGATTTGTGGAGGGTGTCCTCGTGGAAATGCTGCTGGTCTAGAAGACCATTTCCCTTCCTCTGAGTTGTGTTCTAAATCTTGAGAGGCCAGCATTGAGGATCTGATATAAATGTGAATGTATTTTATCAATAAATAATCAATTTAAAGAAACAGAACTGTGTACCAGTTTGATTCAATGCCAAAATAAGACTATTTCAACAAAATCTAGGCTTTTTAGACATTAGAATATTAGGGTGCTTATATATACCTCAGATAATGGTTAAAACATCTGATTTATTGGGGATATAATTAACAAACAGCCTAGAGAGTTTAAGATGTATGTAAATGTATAACATTTTAAAGTACATTAAAAGTTATTGAAGATAAAAGATTAAGGCTTCATATCAGGAGGTGAGTCAAATTCATATTTTATCCTCTTTATCAATATAATAAATGAGACAATTGAAAAATATGAAAATAGAAATTAAACCATGTGATCACTACAAGTAAGTAATGTGTCAAAGATGATCACAATTTTAATCACATTTACAAGTCTTAAAGCAGTTGGAACAAGAGTAACAAAATAGAGCAAAGATTAAAAAACAGAGAGAGGTAAGCTGTCTGAGATGGTTGATTGATTTTCCCTTAAAAACACTGAAAATATAAGAATAACAAACCAAAAACAACATAAACCATCAGCAAGTTACATAATACTTACTGCAGTGATTAAGTTGGATAAAGAACTAACCAGAGTTTAATTGATGTACTCAGAGGATGCAGCTGTAGTTTTCACTCCAAACTGTGTAGTTCCCTCTGGGCACTGGTGTCTGCCATATAAGTGCCCAACTCAGGTATTGTGGTGATTAAAAAAAAAAAAAAAGCCAGACAAAGCAGTCCTATCTCATCACAGTAACCAGAGATAGAAGAACAGATTCTAGATGCTGAGTAGAGTGAAAAATTCATAAATTCTTATACCGTGATATTGTTGCCAAAACAGCTGCTGTCCCCCAGCACTGAATAGAAATGTGGAGACAGAGTTTTGGGTGAAAGAGAAAAAAATAGCTTTTATTGCTTTGCCAGGCAAATGAGGCTACAGCAGGTTAATGCCATAAAGACTGTGAGCCGCCCACCCCGCCCCCGCCCCGAGGAAGAATTGAAGGGAATTTTAATCTAAAAGAACAATAGGTTTTCAAATAAGATTCAGGATTGGGTCAGACATGCACTCTTTTTTCTTCGGGGGAATCTTAGTCATCCAACCTGGCATCAGTATATCTCAGCATGATCCAGATGGTGGTCTTCAGGATTATTGCCTAGAATAACTGCAAAAAGCATTTTGATCATAGATTAGAAGAAACTAGGAACATTTCTGAAAAACACCACCTGCTAATAATCTTTAACCCACAGGCAGTTGTGCTCAGGGTGCCTAATTTTAATTTACAGGTGATTGTGTTTAGGAATCAATCAAATGAGGGGGAAGCACAAGGAAGGGCCCCCAACTGCCCAATGTTAAAGCATTCATTTCTAAAAGAAGCATAAGGAATATAACTTTTCTCTTAGGTGTATAAGATGCCTACGTCATTATATGTATCCCTTGGTGGGCAGAACCATGATTTTGCCCCAAGGCTGCACTGCTGTTGCTTGACTGTTCCTCCCTTGCTTTTGCATACCCTCCCTTACTCAATCAGCAACTATCTGAACCTGCCCTGTGGAACTCAAAAAAGGCCATGGAGGCTGAATGAGGCCCATTTCCTAAAAATAAGAAATGGGTGAAACAGAAAGCCTTTTGCGCCCAGGAGCCCCACAGGAACCTGCTCAGTTACCATAACAATTTTTTTTTTTTTTACATTCTCAATTAAAGGCTATTGTCACTCAACCAGTCTATTCTCTACACAGTCTGAGGAAAAGACCATCTTCAGGCAAATCTCACAGAAAGAAGGGAGCCCATCCAGAGAAGCCCTGGCAGTCTCAGGTAGGTGCTTGCTGTACTTTGTCTCATTGAGCAAACATAAAGATCTAAATCATAAGATAAAACTGAGCAAATCTTTAATAGGATTTTAGAAAAATATAACATAGAAACAAGAAAAAAAGGGCTATCATAGAAACAAGGGTAATTTCCCTGAGCTGATTTTGGATCTAAATGCTCTACTTCGTGTCAAGTAAAAATATTAGAGGAAAAAAAAAAGGGACACATAGGTACATAAAAACAAGGTTACTTGAATATGCTGTTTTGGCAAAGTGACCATAACAAGGATTACAAAGAAAATAGCTATATTAATGAAACTATTATGTTCTATATCTATAGTATTTATACAGCAAAAAAACTGACAGACTGTAATATGCATGCTTATGAACTCCAATATATTAATCCTCATTAATCTAACTCAGTTTGAAAGATATTATGTTCAATTACATACTTATTAAATTTTGAAATCTAGATGGAATAGAGTTTGAAGAAATAAATGAATTATGCAAATATGCATAAAATTATCTTAGAAAGGCTAAGTTAGCCAATACATGTGAAATAGGAAAAAAAACTAAACCCACAAAAAACTAAAATGCCCAAGTATCTCAAAAGTCTTTTAATCCACAAAAGTATATGCATAAATATTTTCTGTAAAAAACTGAAGTAAAATCAAGCACAAAATGATTTATTTTCCTCTAAAAATTTCCAATGCAGAGGTAAAAGTTATAAAACTTCTAAATCCATTTTATCTTATTGTTATATAAAGAGATAGTTTATATGCAATGCAAACCCTGAACCAATTTTGCTTATCAGCATGAAAACAATCATTCCAAAAAAAAAAAAATGTGAATCACCAGCAGTATGGCATTGCAGTAATTAATAAAGTATGATATTACATTTAGTTATTGATTCTACACCGCACTTTTTCCTTTATTTTTTTAGCCAATTGGATCAACTCTATTTTGGTTGTTCTCCTACCTCTCAAGTATAGTATACATCAATATTCAATCATTAGAGATTTTTCCTAGGTTGATCTCTATTTTCTCATGGTATTAAAATCTAATGTCTTGATTTTCCATATTTACCTCTAGAGTTGCTATTCCTATCCCCTTCTCCCATGCAGCTCCATTTGACATATCACAGACAGATTAGTTGTTCTAGAAAGTTTTTTTGCCCGTGGCAGTTCTCTACATCAAAAATTTTCTACATTTCTCATTTGTTTTAAAAACAAAACCTAGGATCCTTAGCTTGACGATCAAACTCTTTTTTAATGTAGCCATTATTAGCAAACTTATCTTTCCATATGCTTTTGTAAAAAATATTTACTCATCCAAGCCGACTTATTTCTGCTCCTCATCTGCTTCTCACTCATATGACACTCTCCTCATCTGCCTACAAGTTCCTTCTCACTTGATAGTTACCCTCTTTTGCATTTCCATTTTATAATTTCAACTTCAAGCCCAAGTTGATAGTTGATTCCCTCTAAAATCTTCCTAAGTTACCAACTTCTTTACGACATTCTCTTCTAATTTTTTCATTAATAATATGCAAATGCAGATAAGTTTTGGATCATAAAGTTTGCCTAATAAGTAGTTATTTAATGCATGCACACAAGATTTTGAAGGTATAAAATTAACCTCCATCCATAAAATGACTCAAGTAAAAGTAAAGGAAAATCATAAGCAAAGGGAAGGTGTAGAGATGTTTTAGTTGTCATGGCAATATATACTTAGAAACAACGGCCTATAAAATACTTCTTAGTAGATTAAAGAGGAAAAAGAAATGAAGTAAAATGAGGATAGCAGAATCTATTCAGAAGAAACATTTATAATGCATGTGACTGCTATTTAGACCTGATAAAGCAGAATCAAATATAGTATTTGAATATTAGTAGATAATAATTCTGAAGCATCCAAATACACAATAATTACTTTCATTTCATTCCTTTAAAGAAATTATCTCAGCAATATTAATATTTTGGATGGATAATTCTTTGTTGGTAGGCACTCTCTTGTGCCCTGTGGAATGGTAGGTACCATCCATGCCTCTACCCACTAGCTGCCAATAGCATCACTCTCCCCATTTCCAGTATAGTTGTGACAACCGAATATGTTTCTTGAAATTGCCAAATGTTCTTTGGAGAAAAAAAAAATGACCATGTTTGAAAACTATTGCTTCAAGAGGAGTTCCCAGTCGCTCAGTGAGTTAAGAAACCTACTTGGTGTCCATGGGGATGCAGGTTCGACTCCTGGCCCCACTCAGTGGGTTAAGAATACAGCATTACCTGTGTAGCTCATAGACACAGTTCAGATCTGGCGTTGCTATGGCTGTGACATAGCCTGGGAATGCCTAGCCCAGGAACTTCTGTTTGCCACAGGTGCAGCCATAAAAAGAAAAAAAAAAAAGAAAAGAAAAAAGAAAACTATTGCTTTAAAGAATTTTTAGGAGTAAGATACAGAAGGGGGGTTTGTTTTTCTAAAATTCCTTTGGTTCATTTGCTTAGGTAATAGCTATTATGGTAATAAAATGCTATAGGGCATTCTTTAGTACTTTTCATCACTTCGAAAGAGAAATTAAACTATAAAAAATTAAATATCAAAATTTTATACTATATCTTATGTCCTATTACAGATCATGTGATTATTACAGAAACTGAAAGCGACAACATTTCTACATTTTTAAAGTCATATTCTTGCTTTGATATTGGGTGTCAATGATCTATTTGTAATTATTTCACTTATCTGTTTTGTATATAAATTCTTTTCCTGTATGGTTTAAACTCAAGTCCAAATTTATATTTCTGAGGGTTATTTCCTGTAACAAAATGAATATAGAGAATTGCATTTTGTATCATCTCATAGAGGGAAAATTATTACAAATGGTAGGAATAGCTTATGCCTTTTCTAGGCTTAACAGAGCAAATCTCCCTTTGACACAAAACAGAGGAAATTCATTTCTCGATCCTTATTTTCCAAGTCTACACAGCTATTTTAGGAGACCTCAAAAAGATTTACTATTGGCTAGAAGGGATGTTTAGCACTTTGGGGGTAATTTGGGTTAGATTAAGGTACATGACTTCAACTGAAAATCCCATATCTTCTTGTGTCAAAAAAAATGTTAAGAAGAAATCTTTTATATTCATACCACAGGCACCAAAGAAACAGGATGTGGAAAAAACTCCCTGTCATAAGACTCCATATTAATTTGATGTACTGAATCCCAGAGTACTAGCATAGGGCATAGTAACCTGTGAGTTAACAGCAATGCCCTTCCGTTCTATGATATTTCATATCCAATTAAGGGCAAAAGATGCAGTAATTATAGCAAAATTTCCACATGCTTATAAAGAAGTTCCCCTCAAACTTGTGAAGTTGTAGAGAAGCTAAAACATGTGTTTCCTTTCCTTTTGTAATTGTCTTTCATTTTCAACTATGAATTTTACTGGACCCCTTCATTTTTCTCCTACTTCCAAAAACCCAGTTTTCTAGTATGTTTTTCTTACCTGAAAACTGTCTTGAATTCTACACCATTACATTTGACAAGCTTAAATTCTTTCTCTGCCGTACAGTATCTTGATGTAATACATATTTATTGGTGCATCAAAATAAGCATTTTATAAATAATAAACTATAACTATGGTAAGGCTAGAATGGCAGTTAAATTCAGCCTGAAAAAAAAAATAAGGATGAAAAGTTAAAATAAATTGGGCTTAGAAAAGTTACCTTAAGTAGTGATGGTTACATTTGCTCTTTTGTATGATTTCTAATGAAGTATAATATGGAAGTTCTAAGGGGATACAGTGCTAGGAAATGTTTAAAGATCATATACATAGTGCCTTATTTTATAAATTAGGAAAAATCTCCAGAGATATATAATTATTGTGCAAATGTTACAGTGACTTTTAGTTGTGTATATCAATTTGGATAGGCTAGAGTCTCCCAAAATTCAATCAAACACTAACTATAAGCTTCATGAAGATATTTTCTAGATATTATTAAAGTTCATAATCAGTTGACTTCGAGTGAAGGAGATCATCCTAGAAAATATGAATGGCTCTTATACAACCAATTGAAAGGCCTTACAAACAGAACAGTGGTTTCCACTCATGCTGAGAATTTCATCTTGCCTTTCCTAATGGCCTACTCTGGATTTGGAGCTTGTCTCCACAATCACATACATTGATTCCATCTAATAACTTTGCATTAACAGTTTGGAAATAAATGCAGGGGCCTTCTACTTTAGTTAAATTTCTGGGAGTTCACTGGTATGAGCCTGTTATATATCCTTTCTAGGGTAAAAGATAAGATATTGCATTTGGCCCAATTGAAAAAGAGACTTTGAGCTCAGTGTGCTTCTTTGGATTTTGGAGGCAACATATCCCTCCTTTAAGTATGCTTTTCTGGCCCATTACTAAGTGCCCTGAACATTTGCTACTTTATAGTCAAAAGAAAGGAAGGCTCTGTGGCAGTGGCAAGTTTCCATGAATTCTGTTCTGCCACTTGGGTCATATGATCCAGCAGATGAAATAGTGCTTTAGGTGTGCGCTCCAGATTGAGATGCTGAATCGAGCCTTTGACAGGCACTTGCAGGTAAATCACAGAGAGGATTCTTAGGATTTTGGAGAAAAGTGCTATCTTCCTTGGCAGATAACTACTATCTCTTTGAGAAGCACCTCTTGGTCTGCTCCTGGGTTTTAGTAGAAAATGAATGCTTGAGCTTCAGCCACCAAGTTACAATGCAACCTGAACTGTCCATCATAAACTGAGTATTTTCTGACCCTCCACACCATAAAGTTGGGCATTTTCAGCAGCACTCTAGTTTCTTTTCTTTTTTATTTATTTATTTTTGGGGGTTAAAAAATTATCGGAGTATTGTTGACTTGCAAAGTTGTGTTAATTTCAGGTGTACATAAAAGTAAATTAGTTATATATACATATATCCATTCTTTTAGATTCTTTTCCCACATAGGTTGTATTGACTTAAAAAATAAAGGCAAAACCTAAAAGTTGATGTTGGGAACAATTAACTCATACTAAGAATGATCAGCCTAGCCTAGTAACATTAGGAAATTAATCTGGGCCCGCTCTGAACAATGCCTTCATATTACTACTTTTAGAGATAGTGGCTGGTATGGAACAGACTGGGTGAGATGACTGGAGATTCACTGACTCACACCTAACGGAATTCACTAAATTTCTAGTATTAATTTATGGCCTTGGATACTGCCAGGATGGAGAGGGAGATGTACTCTAGGATTCCCTTGGACTCAAGGCCATGTTCATAACAATCTAAAGATGACCCCAACCAGTATACCATTGGTAGGAGCCAAATGGGTCAAGAGTTCTGTATTCAGCTAGTATGATAATTTAGCAGCTATTTTTATACCTTAAATAGGATTGGAACATGTAATCAGCCATATCAAAGACTTACTGAAATTCACTCAACAGATTTTATATGATAGTAATCAGACTTAATATTAGCCTACTGAATTCTAAGGTCTCTATGCTACTTTAAGTGACCCAGTCCCTAGTCTTAATGACATCTTCAAAAACTGGTTTGGTGTAAGAAGATCTTGGCTTAACTATTTACTTATAACTCTATTAATGTTATTAGCTATATTGTTTGTATTTTGACTGTTTTATAAGATTACTGTTTCTTATATTACCATATGTATAACTGTGCCTCCAAAAAATAATTATTCCTAGGTAATTAATATTTATGACTTGAATAAATTGATCAAATATATAGTTTTTTACCAGATAAATGATTGCAATAGCATTCTAGTATCAAATGGAAATGATATCTATTATTGAATAGAGCAAGGCCTGAAGAAAAGTTACATAAAGAAGTGGTACAAATGTTCATAGCTCCTACACCTGCTTTTTACCTACTCTTTCTCAGCCCATACCACAGCCTGGGTAGTTTTCTATAATTAGTTGGCTGAGGAAGAGAAAACTCAGAGATGTTTTATAGAGGGTCCTTGTATGGCATGTAGTTACCACCTGAAGGTGGGCAGCTGTAGTGCTCCAGGCTCTTCCTGAGACATCTCTAAAGGACAGTGGTGATAGGAAATATTCCCAGTTGGCAGAGCTTCAACCAGTGCAGCTGGTTGTGCATTTTGCTTGGAAGGAATAAGTGCCAGAGTTATGAGTATATATTGATTTATGGGCTCTGGCCAAAGATTCGGTTGAATAGTCAAGGACTAGGAAGGAATGTAATAGGGAAACTGGTGACAGGAAGGTGCTGGGATGAGCTATGTGGATGGACTTGCTGAATGGGCAACATTATAAACATATTTGTGTCCCATATGAATGAGCACCAAAAGGTGATCTCTACAAAGGAGGATTTTAATAATGAAGCAGATAGGATGACATATAAGCAGATACTAGTTAGCCTCTTTCCTCTCCTGCTATTGCTCAGTGAATTTATGAACAAAGTGGGCATGGTAGCAAGGATGGGGATAATTCATAGCTCAGCAACATGGACTTCATTTCACTAAAGAGAACTGGCTATAGCCGCATCTGGATGCCCATTGCCAGCAGGACAGACCAACAGCACTACTTCCCCATTATGGCACTACTTCCCAGGGTGATCAGTCTGCTACCTGTTGGCAGATTAATTGCCCTGAACCATTTTTCTCATGGAAGGGGTAGCACTGTGTTCTGTGTGACACTTATTCTGAATATGGATTTATCTGCCTTGCCCACAATGCTTCTGTCAAAATTACCAGTGGATGCATAGAATGCCTAGTGGTATTCCAAATAGCGTTATTTCTTTTATTTTTATATTTATAGGAACATTGCTTTGATTTATCTATGTATTTATTTTTTACTTAATTTTATTAGAGTGTAGCTGACTTACAATGTTGCATTAGTTTCAGTTGTACAACAAAGTGAATCAGTCGTACATATAAATATATTGTTTCTTTTTTCTCATATAGGTTATTACAAACTATTAAGCAGATTTTCCTTTACTATACAATTGGTTCCTGTTAATCATCTATTTTATACAATAAATTGTACATGTTATTCCCAGCCTCCCAATTCTTCCTTCCCCTCCATGGTTTTACCTATGGTAAATATAATATTAGTTTTGAAAATAAGGTCTTTTGTATCATTTTTATTAATTCCACATATAAGTGATATCATATAATTGTCTTCCTCTGTCAGACTTACCTCACACAGTATGATAATCTCTAGGTCCATACATGTTGCTGCAAATGGCATTGTTTCATTCTTTTTTATGAGTGAATAATATTTTCATTGTATATGTGTACCACCTCTTCTTTATTCATTCCTCTGTCAATGGACATTTAGGTAGCTTCCATGACTTGGCAAATAGCATTGTTTCTGGATCAATGAAGTAATGACCATTGATTAGTTTAGCAATGGGTCCATGTCCACTGCATTTATCACTTATACTATGTCCCCTATCCTCTAGTATCAGTTGGCTTGACAGAACAGAGCTGTGGCCTTTTGAAGATTCAGTTACAGTCTCAGACGGGTGATAATACCTCCATGAGGCTGTATATACTCTAAATTAATGATCAATAAATCACATTTTTTTTCCATAGACAGTATCATGTCTAGTAATGAAGGGGTGGAAATGGGAGGGGTATCACTTGCTACTACTACTAGCAAAATATTTACTTTCTGTCTTATGACTTCATGCTTTGCTGGTTTAGTTGTCTTAGTCCAAAGGGAGAAATGCTTCTACCAGGAGGCAAAACAATGATCCCATTGAACTAGAAGTTGAAAATGTCACTGTCTGTTTTGTTTTCCTACTATCTCTGAAATAACAGGCAAAGAAAGAAGTTCTGTACTGACTGGAATGATTAATCCTGATCATCAAAGGGAAACTGGTTTGCACAAATTTCAATTTCTATTATACAATGGAAGTAAGAAATAATATGGGTGGAATACAGGAGATCCCGAACTCATTTCCTAGCATTGCCAGTCTTGTGATTAAATTAATGGGAAATTACAATAACCAAACTAAGGTAGGACTACTAATGGCCCATACATATTTGCAAGTAACATTTGGCCACCTCAACAGGCAAAGAGCCATGAGCAGCTGAGGTGCTGGAATGATAGTAGAAATATGGTTATAAATATTAGCTATAAACTTATGAATAATTGTAGAAATGAGTACTATAATATTTTTATTATTCCTTATTTTTTATGGATATGTTTGTGTATAGATTAGTAGAGTTATATTAAGCAATGTTTTCTTTTTCTTCCTACTTATTTTTAATCATCCATAAGATATATTAATAATAACTAACTTTACATCACAATATTTAAGACAAAGGATATCAAAGAGAAGTGCAACATGACTCATTGACTATGCATCCTCTTCCAGGGAAATGGTTGGTGCCTTCTTTGTTGTGCACAGGATAGCTGTATTACGTTACCCGGAAAATATGACTTTGTGGTTGGTTTTATTTGGAGAGTGAATATACTTTAAGAAATGTGTCTGGGTGCCAAGGTTGAGATATATTGGGCTTCAGTGGTCAGTTTTATGTGTTAATTTGGCTAGACTATGGTACCCAGTTATTTACTCAGTCAAACACTAATTTAGATGTTGCTGTGAGGATATTTGTAGATGTGGTTAACATTTATGATCAGTTGACTTTAAGCAAAGGAGATTATCCTAAGGTGATCTGGGCAAGACTTTAATTACTTAGTTGAAAGGACTTAGAACAGAACTGAAGTTTCCTGGAAAAAATTCTGTGTACTGCATCTTTAATTCAGCCTGACAGCTCCTCTTTTTCCCTTCCTTTCCCAAGATTTTGGACTTGCCTAGGCAGCTCTCACAATCATGTACACTAACTCCTCACAATCACATAACCCCTTCAAATATAAATACTACTAATTCTGTTTCTCTGGTTGAATCTTACATAAAATGTCTCTTCAATGTTTGGTGGCACATCAAGGACTAATATAACACAGGAATATCATGAAATTAACCAAAATATTATTTCATAGAAAAAAATATTAGACTGAGTTACAGAGATCAATTTTTTGTGTGCTTGCTCATTTAAGTTCATGTTACAATTATTTTATACCAGAAAACCCCCACTAATTCATAGATCAAAACAAAATAAAATAAACCTCAGCTAGTTACTTTGCTTTAAAAAGTGTTTCTAGAAAGGTGTCACATTTTACTGAATTATGGCAACTGAGGATTATTTGGAAAAAAATCCATGCAAGCTAAGTGACAATCTTCAGTGGTTAGGAAAAAAAAATGAACCACTAAAAGGTAGCACACATAACACTAAGAATGATAACTATGTAATATCACTTCTGAGATTAAAAAAAATAGCTTGAGAATAAGAATTAAAACTTGAAAGAATAACACAAACAATATTTTGAATATCTATGGCACTTCTATGAAAAAAAGAACTGATGGGCTGATATGCATGATCACGTGCCCACATTTATTGATGCCCATTAATCTCATTCAGTTTGAAGGATATCAAACCAAGAACATCTCAAGAAAGAAATGCTAATCTCCTGACAGTCTGTGCATTTTCTGAAATTTTATATTAATCAACAGAGGAATTTGCAAAATGCAATTCCATCTGCTCTTCTGATCACAATTCAATATGGAAATAAGAGAAAAAAAGAAAGTAAAGAAATTGAACCAGAGTAATAAATAGAAACAAGGTATCATCCCCAGAACAACAAATACATCTTGAAAAGCAATACACTGATTCTTTTTATACACTGTACCTTTTTTTTTTCTTAAAAAATGTGAAAACCGAACCAAATGATTTGCTTTATGCACCTGGCACCAGACACAATTAGTCATTTTTCAGTATCCTTGGGAAAGCACAGCTTTTCTCATGGATGTAAATGCTTTCAAATCATTTCAATAAAAGGTACCTCTGTCCTGTAGCATTCCTTTTTGAGACCATGTATTTGGAGCACTTAGATAAAACTAAATTCCCTATGCTCAGAGTGTGATTACAGCTGCTGTGTATGGGCTGAGAGCAGAGAGCACAGGACTCTGGACATCAGTCTGAGCCTTGTGATGTGCTCTGAGTTAACAAGCAGAAGCCCAGGTAATGCTTCTAGATTTCACAGACTGGTTGGTAGAGATGGAAATCATTCAACAAATTGGGCTGCCTTCATTCTCAGTCATTTCTAACAATAGCATTAGGCTGCAGACCCAACTGAACTGAGTTGCTAATTAAGTTACTAACAAATGGGAACTTTCAGGAACCTAGGTTGTCTGGACTAAAATAGGGTGAAATCTTATGAAATTAGAGAAGCTTCTTGCCAAATGATAAAAATATAATTTTTTTGGTCTCTGCTGTCTCTGAATTATGAAAATAGCATTCCCAGTTTCACGCATTATCTACAATGTAGCACATTTTACTCAAGTTCCTTGTTGTTAGTACAACCTTGAAACTACTTTAAATTTTGGCTGTTCTGCTTTTTTTTTTTTAATGTGTATACTTCAATTGTAATAATCTTCAGAGGAAAGCAGTCTTTGAAATCTAAGATCATGTTCATATAGACAAGCTGTTTCTACTTCTTCCAAAGTTAAGTATAATGTTATAATCAATAATAGAACAAGTGGTTTGTGCCTGATTACCACAGAAAAAGTGATATGTTAGCTGACATATCTCACAAAATAAATCTCATAACACTTTATTAATCTAAAGCAAAAAAAAAAGGGAAGGTGAAAGTTGTTATGTAAAGCAGTAATGGAGGGGAAACAAAATAAAAAGAGAATGTGATAAAATATTTGAAATTTAGACGTACCAGGGCAGACCTTCACAAACTACATTCTCAAAATTACACTAAAATTTGTACTTTAATATTTATTCTAGCTTTCTCCCAAAGGGACAGGTAGACATTTACCAGGGTGATTTTGCTTTGGAAGAAAGAAAAATAATCAGATTATTTGGGGATACCCTCTCTCCACAAAGAAGGGGTATCCTCAAATAGAACATGCAAAATCATACTGTGGGAGATTCACAATGTCCAGTGGCTTATTAAAGGCTCTGATAAGTTCTGTAATTAAAAAAATATAAAATGAAAGAAACCATCAACCAAACTGTGCTTTAGTTTGGTTAAGTCTGTGAACCTCAAACTTATGTGACTACTTATGTGATATCCTTTTTTTTTAAATGCAGACCTATTTCATCAAAACAAAATATTATTCTGAGCATTTGTTTGAGGAGAGGTTCACTAGATCATTTATTTCATATTCTAGATTTATTCAGAAAAAAATCAATTTTTTTAAGATTATTATCATATTTGTTTGGAAATCCCTCAAATCCAACACAATTGTCTCTGTCACTCCTTTACCAATTGAGCCCTAACCAGTTTCTGTAGAAATTCACAATATATAACACATAAATTTATTATTTTATATGACATTATTTTTCAAAGGCTATTTTATACCATTTCATACCTGTCCCTTCTCTCTCAAGGCTGGTAAATTTGATTCTTCTTGCACTGAGAAAATGGGAGAAGTAAAAATAGATCTACTCATCTTTCCATTAACAAATCTATTAGTCTATCTGTAGTCAATATCCTGATTTCCTATGTATTATAAACAATCAGATTGCGAAAATGCTTCCAGTTTAAAAACAAAACCCTCTTTGGTTCACCAAATCTTCACATAACTGGTTGTTACCACATCCATGTTTGCCTGTTCTTTTTCAGCATAGTCAAATTCTAATTTTGACTGAGTAGTTTGATACTATGGAGAAATTACTAATACTGCTGATGTTACCAAAACTTTCACTACTGGCCAACCCCAATGATCAATTTTAACCAACATTATACTTGAAGTTAAGAACCATTTTATGCAATACACCATACCTTTTTTTTTCATGAAAACTTTTGTCGATTGCCAAACAGAAACCTCTACTGAATTTCTTTCTTCTTAGTGAATCCCTTCAGTCTAATTAATGACTCCTCCAATTCCCAAAGTCTACATGCCCACTCTCAGATCTTCTCTCTTTTGAGTTGACTACACACAGTCCTATGGATTTGAAGATATTTTATACACTGACGATCCTCAAATGTATATGCTGAGTTTATAATTTTGTATTTCTGCTTCTAAGCATCTTCATTTAAACATGAATTTGGCATGTAAAACCTAACATAGGTAAAAAGGATTTCCTGGCTCAAAAATCTGCTCCTCCAATATTCCCTGTATCAGTGGGTGATACCAAAACCCCAGGATTTATCCTTGATCTCTCTCATTCTCCGAAATTGTACATGCAGTCCATCAACCATCTGTTTGCTCAGCCATCTCTAAGTTGGTTGCTTACTGTCTGTAAGATTAACCATAAGCTTTCAAATATGATTTCTAATTACTTACACTGTTACAAGTCCAAACCATCATCATCTCTTTTCCAAATTACTTAAAAAACTTATTAACAAAGTGGTCTCTGGGATTTCACCTGATTTATTTCCTATATTCTACACAGAATCCAAAGTAGTCTTTTAGAAACATAAATCAAATCATATCCTATCATACTCAAAACCCTCCAGTGGCTTCTTATCAGAGTAAAATCCAAATTCTCTAGTTTACAAGGCACTGCTTAATATGACAACTGCCTAGGTCTCTGGCCTTGTCTCCTACTTTTTGTTTCACTAATATTCTGATTCAGCCTTTCTGGCCTTGCTACCTTTAAACACACTTAATTCATTTCCATCCACATATCTTGTCAGTTATTAATTTTTTCAGCAAGGATATCTTTCTCCACATCTCTATTTGACTGGTCCCTTTACATTATTCTTGTCCATTTTCTTTTGTCATCATCTCAGAAAGGTGATATCTTCTCGCCAGCTATCTAACTTCCCCCTTCCCTTCACTCTTTATAGCTACATCCTGTTTTAATTTTGGGTATGCCATTTCTCATTAACCTGAATATATAATTTAGACTTTGGAATGTGTTTATTTCATTTAGCCTCCACTATAATGGAAACTGGATACTAATCTGCTAGTTTCTCTCTTGTCTTATCATTGGGTAATACCTGTCGCAAAATAGATTCTCAGAATATTTATTGAATCAAATGCTTCCTTTGTCACATGCATTGTGCTAGCTTCCTTTGTCACATGCATTGTGCTATATGCTTATGTTATAAATGAATGTTCAGCAGAAATTGGCATAACATTGTAAATCAACTATACTTTAATAAAAAAATTATAAGTGAGTGAAATATGGTCCCTGAAGGAGCTCATACCTAGCAGGGAATCCTGGCGGGAATACAGTTAATTACATAATTTTCTCTTTTTATTTTACTTAAAATTTTAGCCTAGTAAAACACTCTCATGTTATAATGGTTTTTGCTTTAAACATTTTAAAGCCTTAGTTAGTAAATAATGAATTATGAGGTCATATAGGATTAGGATAATTGCTAACAGTCATAACTTATTTGGTTAGTATAATTATAATTATTTTAAATTTATTTTTTCAATATTCTTATTTTAAGATTCTTCTCTGTTTCAAGACCTCTGCATCATGGTGTTTCAAAAATTATAGAAATATGCTCTGAATTTGCATTTTATGAAGAAAAAAGCCATTTAAAACATTTGCCTAAAGTAACAAATTCTATTATACTTTTTGTCACAATGTTATAAAAAATGAGAAGGCAAATAATAATTAAATGCTGCCTATGGAAGTGAAGCTGAGTTTCACATATTAGACAATGGGGCTCTTGAAGGGAAGTCAGGGGTTGGTGTTACAAGCAGGATGAACACAAACTAGCAGACATCCTTTGTAATTCACCTGTATCTGTGTGGTACTAGTGTTTGTATACTTCAAATATATCACTTCATTATAGGAAATGGATAAATATTTCTAAAAACACTTAGGTATGATAAACATGGTATGGGTTTATAGGATTAGACTTATTTGTGTCAGATGGGTCTAGAGAAAAACTATTAACTTCTGAATTCAGACACTAAAATTTGCATTTTTGTAGACATCTCTGTCCTTGGACCTCTATCAACTCCCTTAATGATCTCATCTAATTTCACACCTTTAAATGTCTCCTATCTGCTGCTGATTTTCTCATTTTCATTTCCAATGCAGACATCTCCTTAGCAGTCACCAGCATGTATGTTCAATGGCTTACTGAAGCTCTCCACCTGAATGTCCAAAACTTAATATGTATAAATCTAAGTCCTCTCCAAATTCTGCTGACCCTGTACCTTCAGTCTCCCTGATCTCAATAATGGAAATGTATTCTTTGCAGTTGTTTGTCCCCCAAAGCCATCACTCCTCTTCTTCTCTTACACCTAATATCCATTTGTTAGGAAATACTTCTAGCCGCCTGGAATCCAGTGACTTCTCACCACCTCTTTCCCTCTCCCTCTTGTTTAAGGCACTGTCACCTCTCGCTGGAGTTTTTGTTGAGTCTCTATAATATTTTTCTCTTCTTCTAGACTCATAATAGACTTGCTCCTCTCTATTTCCTTTGAAGTTAGACATAACTGTGTGACATTCTTTGGCTAATAAACTGTAAATAGCTGTGACAATAGAAGCTTTAAGAGCTGATATATGTTTTCCACATCTCCTTCTCCTAACTTATCTATTGTTGAAGGCACCGAGACAGAGCTTCTGCCTGTTTGAGCTCTTTAATGATCATGATGAGCATAAAACCCTTGTAAACTTGGGTTGAAAATGCATGTGTGAGATATAAAATTTATTGAGGTAATTCACTGAGGTGATAGGATTATTTGGTATTTCAGTATACAGGATTATTGCAACTAGGATGGATTTTAACCAGAGCACATGCCTCCACACAGACTTCTCTTAGAAGTGTGGCTATGAATGGATGAAGATGTGTTGTATACATATACACAATGAAATATTACTCATCCCTAAAAATCATGCATTAATACCATTTGAAGCAACATGGATGGACCTAGAGATTATCATACCAAGTGAAGGAAGTCAGATAGAGAAAGACAAATATTATATTGATATCACTTACATGTGGAATCTAAAAAAAAATGATACAAAACAAAATGAACTTATTTACAAACAGAAACAGACTCACAAACATAGAAAACAAACTTATGGTTACCAAAGGGGAGGGGGAAGGATAAATTAGGAGTTTAGGATTAAAATATACACACTATTATATATAAAATAAACAACAAGGATCTACTATACAGCACAGGGAAATATACTCAATATCTTATAATAATTTGTAAGGGAAAATAATCTAAAAGTGAATACATATTTATATATCAAATATATCTGAATCACTTTATGATGTACCTGAAACTAACACATTATAAATTAAGTATATTTCAATAAAAATTATAAAAAAGAAATGTAGCTAGAGCAAACATGATACAGTGAAAACTAAGACTTGTCACTCCTCTGCTTAGAACCCACTCATGACTTCTTATTTCTTATTAATTAGAATATGGTTGGAACATTAATAAAGCTGTGATTTCCAAATAGGAAAAATAGTACAAGCATCTCTGTGTAGGTGAATGTCTGCTTATTAAAGAAATGTGTGTTGAAAGATACATTTTAGAAAATATCTCTTTGCCCATATTGAGTGATACTAAAAATCAGGGCCTCACCATGGGAGCATTAGAGGATATTATTATGCATGATCTGAGAAAATAATTGAAAAAAAGTAGTGCTGAAAAGATAGCGTAAGGAGTGAAAATTGACTCACAAATAAAATAAGTAGAATAAGCATAACTTATCTTATCAATTGTGAATTTATCTTATTAATCAATATTGATTATGATTACTACAAATTAAGTATTTCTAATTCTACACAGCTAATACTTCCAGGCCATCTGTCACTGCTTACAGTATTCTCGTTAAAGCCTTGTGTAAAGAAACCACATTTAGATGGTTATATGATCTTCCAATTTTTTTAGTATCTCCAATTTCTCTTTTCTTTTGAGAGGAAGTGTATAGTTATTGGGAAAATTGTTGGCATGCACATCAGATGGTAAGTGGAAATAATACCCTATCCTTAGGTGGAACATGTCATTCAATCCTTAGTTGTCTCTAGGTGTTTCTTAGACTAGGGAAAATATTTAGTGCAGAAAAATAAATTGGATATTCCCCTTTTCCTTCATAAAATCAAAATCATTTTCTAAAAATGTATGACACTATTATGAACTGAATGTTTATGTGCCTCCCAAATTCATATGTTGAAATTTTAACCTCCAATGTGATGATATTAGAAGATGGGGCCCTTGGGAGATAATTAGGTCGAGGGTGAAGCCCTCGAAGCCCTCATAAATGGGATCAGTCCCCTTATAAAAGATACATAGAGAGCTCTCTCACTCCTTGGACTGAGTGAGGACACAGAGTCATGTGGTCTATGGCAGTTTTGGTATAGCGGTCTAAATGAACTAAGACAGACACTTTTGAAAATGTTAAGGTAAATTATTCAGGTTCTATAAATAAACTACTTAAACATTAGTTCCATGTTCTATTGACCAACATATAATCTTTTAATTATAGATTATCAATATGAGATCCAATTAGCAAACTCTTTAACCAATGGTAATGACATCAAATTTCAGTGTCAAAATTATGAATAGAACCCAAATTTAATGGACTTCTAGTGTACAATTTACCATTTTTTTGTACTGGCTCTTAAAATTTATTAACATGAAAAAAAAACTTGTGGTTTTGTATGAAAAGCCTTATTTTTACTAACACTGTTAATAGACATCTTTTAAAAACCAAGTTTATTGTTATCTAATAGAATTTTAGAGCTAAAGGTGAATTTTTTTTTATTATCAAGATGAATGCACATAATCTCAGAAGCCACTTAGGCCACCAATCATTACACAATGGACACTAAAATTTTAAGATATGTAATTTCAACCCCAATTTTATAGAACTACTCAGTAAACCTTAAGAAAATGAAGACATTCACTAACCAGTTTCCACAAATTACATAATTGCTGAAAGCTAGGATTTAATTTGGAAATTAATTACTAAACCATGAAATATGACATAATTTACATTTATGGTTAATTATTAAAATTTTAGTTAAAAACATTAAAGATAAGTAACTAATAATCACTTTTTTCTATCTTGAAGATGTATGTAAAGTTAAACCAAGAAAAGAATTTGTCATGATGTATCTGTAAATTTAACTAGTCTCATACAAATTATTGAACATGTTGGCTTATTTATTTAATTTTAGAGCAACATATGTTTATAGAGAAATATTCCAGTAATAATATTTCAAAATAAGGTAACTTGCTTTCAGTTAAATAGAACTATGGGGAAGAACACATTTCCATTCACATAAACTGATCCAAAATAGAAAAAAATTTCAAGATAATAAAAGTAAATTTTTAATTGTGATAGTTTTGTGACTTTCCTTTTAGCAAAAGAAACTGAGAGTTTAAAAAGAAAGTAGAGATATATTCTTATTCTGTTATTTTTTTTGCATATGCAACCTCTTTTGTAAAATTTATAGAGGAGAATTTTCTTCTATTTGCCTATTACTTGGTTTCTCAGAGCTGGCAACCAAGAATTCATGAATGTTGCTTAAACTTACCTATTATTTACATAATGCTGTCCTATATATTAATTAGGGTAATTTGCGATGTAATCAGAAATCTTCCCTACAATGGTAGCTACAAAATAGTCATGAACATGTATTTAATAGAGGAAAGGAAATGCTATTCTAATGGATTTCTTCCCTCCCCAATAACTCCTGAAATCTGATCCTTTTATTCTCTCAGCAGAGGTAAGAAAAAAATAACAATGTTTCAATTCATTGCCTCTATTTTTGTCTCCTTTATTTGGGGCCTTTCGTACTTTTTGCCTTCTTTGATTTTAACTGAACATTTTCTTATTCCACTTTTCTCCTTCTAGTATCTATTGTAGTTCTCTTTTAAAATTGTCATGGTTGCCCTGATGCTTGCAATATATATTTTGACTAATCCAAGCCCATTTTTCAAATCACACTATACCACTTCACAGGCAGTACAAGTACCTTACAACAGAATATTTCACTTTCATCTCTCTCACCCCTTATAGCCTTGCTGTTATTCATTTCACTTATCCATAAGGTATAATCAACAAATATATTGTTGCTATTATTTTTTGAACAATGTTATCTCATAGATTAATTATCAGAAAAATAAGGTGTTATTTTACTTATATTTGTTCCTGTCTAAAGCTCTTCCTTTCTTAATATAGACCTGAGTTTTAGACCTTTATCATTTTCCTTCTCTCTGTAGAATTTCTTTTAAGATTTCTTGCAAGGCAAGTCTCTTGGTAACAAATTCCCTCAGTTTTTTCTTGTCTGGAAAATAGTCTATTCTTAAAGTGCTTAAGTTTTAAAGGATAACATTGCTGGATACTGAATGCTAAGCTGGTAGCGTTATTTTTTCTTTTTAAAAATGCTTTAAATTTGCTTAGTTCTTGCTTGCATGTTTTCTGAAGAGAAGTCTGATAAAATTCTTATTCTTGTTCCTTTATAGGAAAGGTATTTTATTGCTTTCAAATTTTTTTTTGTCTTTGATTTCTCACCTAGCTATGTTTAAATACGATATACCTAGGAGTTCCCATCCTGACTCAGTAGAAATGAATCTGACTAGTATCTATGAGGATGCAGGTTCAATCCTTGGCCTGGCTCAGTGGGTAAAGGAACCAGTGTTGCCATGAGCTATGGTGTAGTCTACAGACACGGCTTGGATCTGGCTCTGCTGTGGCTGTGGTGTAGGCCAGCAGCTATAGCTCCGATTCGACCCCTAGCCTGGGACCCTCCATATGCTCCTATATGGCCCCCAAAAAAGACAAAAGAAAAGAAAAGAAAAGAAATACGATCTACCTAGCCGTAGACATTTTGGTAGCTCTGCTTCTTGGTGCTCTCTGAGACCACTAATTTGTGGCTTGGTATCTATTATGTTCCTATCTCTTCTCTTTCTGGTATTCCCATCTCCCATACTATACCCTTTTTATAATTTTCTCACAGTGCTTGGATATTATATTAAGCCATATCTGTTAGTTGTTTTTTTTTTTCTTTGCATTTGGTTTTAGAAGTTGCTATTAACATACCTTAAAGCTACTGATTCTTTTTTCCACCTTCCATGTTCAGGGTACTGATGAACCCAACAAAGTCATTTTCATTTCTATTACAGTGTTTTTCATTTCTAGTATTTACTTTCCTTTTTACATTTCCATCCCCCTGCTTAGCTTATCCCTTTGCTTGCTTATTATCCACTAATCCATTCAAGCCCTTAGGATAGTAATCAATAGTTATTTTATTATATTTTTATCTTTTCAGGGCCACATCCATGGCATATGGATGTTACAAGGCTAGGGGTCAAATTGGAGCTGTAGCTGCTGGCCTACACCACAGCCACAGCAATGTGAGATCTGAACTGCCTCTGATCTACACCACAGCTCATGGCAACACCAGATCCTTAACCCACTGATCAGGGGCAGGAATCAAACCAGCATGGATACCAGTCAGATTCGTCACTGCCAAGCCGTGGTAGGAAATCTCTCAGTTATTTTAAATTTTTGATCTGATATTACAAAATTTCTGTCATGTCAGTGTCTGGTTCTGATGGTTGGTTTGTCTCCTCAGACTTCGACTGCTGCCTTTTAGCATACCTTATAATGTTATGTTGAAAACCAGACATGATATGTATCAGGTTAGAAAAAATGAAGTAGATATGCTTTTAGAGTGAGGTTGTATGTTTATCTGGCTAGCAACAATACTGTGGTTACTGTTTGCTATAGCTGTTGTCTCAAATGCTAAAATTTCCTTCAGTGTTCTTTTCAATCCACACCCCATCCCACCATTGTCTTTAGGTATGCTTCAAATAGGATTTGAGGCTTGACCTTCTTTTAGGTGTCATTTCTTTTATTATATAGGAGCTTTATCATCATAAGATGGTGAGGGAAGGGAGTGGGATAGAAAGCATTCTCCCCAATCCTGCAAATAGTCTTTTAGTGAGTCTCAATTGGGTATTTTCTGTGTCAGATGGGTTTTATTAAAATCCCAGTTGATTAGGTTCTGATAAAATAGTTCCTCTTGAGGGCAAGTCTTATGAAAGGGAACAGAGAGCTCTGGGTGTATTTTAAAATGATTCCCCAATACAATTTTTTTTCTACTATACAACATGGTGACAAAAAAATTAAAACAAATAAATAAATAAAACGATTCCTTTTCTCTTCCCTCTGTTGGAAATGTGAAGGGGTTTTTCTCTGATCTTCAAAATGAGAACCAGGTAGGGATGCTACAGGAAAAATTAATACATATGGGAAAGATCCCCTTAGGATGGTTTCTCTGTGGAGTTTTAAAATCTAAAATTATTCTACTCTGAACTTCTGGCAATTGGTCAATTACAGTTTAAAGTCTTCCTTTAATATTGATCTCCTTTAATACTTCCTTCAATACTGGCTTCCACTGTGGTTTTCCACCCCTGACCTGCTTCAGTTAAGCTGTGACTTTTCTGTAACTGCCTGTTTGTCTCCAGTTTGGGGGGACACTGAGTTTGCCCTGTGACCTCAATGCTGTTATGCATCTAGGAAGAGTTGTTGATTTTCAGTTTATTCAGCTTTTTTCTTGTTGTGAGGAATGGATTTATGACCTCTAAGGTCTTCACAAGTCTAACTGGAAACTGAGACTTTTTAACAATATTTTGACTATTTTCTTTGAGCAGAAATCTTTCATTAATTTATGGAGATGGAGGTAACACAATACACGAGAAGGAAGAACATTGTCTAAGATGACTAGAGCTGTGGTCATAAGATTGTGTGTCAACTCAGGAAGGTCAGTACATATCCAGGTCCACATTTAAACTCAGGGAAGTCACATTACGTATACTTTATTATTCTGAAGGCCATGGGGAAACCACTGAAATGTCTTTAGAACTGTAGTGACAAAATTCAAATGCCCTTGTTATGAAAATCACTTTGCAAACCATATAGACCATTAATTCCTAAATGTTTTTTGGAAGATTATGATGATGAAAACTAGAGACGAATCATCTAGGGAGTTTGTTAAAAAAAAAAAAAAGATTTTGTGGGCCTACTCCTGTTGAACTTTATGTGTTGTATTTGTGCTTATGGATCTATGATTAAATAGTACTTTCCAATGCATGTATTTTTTTTCTGTACCATCTGTATTGCAAACATTATGTACATATTTATTTTCTCCATCCTCCCTAATAGATGGTATTTTTCTTGGGGGGGGGGTATTAAAGTATTATCCTTCTTTCTTCAGCATGTAGATTTTATATTTTTTGAAAATACAAAATAAATTCTAAGAATATTTATATAAGTTAATATGAGTGGTAATTAGTAGCCTTTCCTCTGTTGTCCAGAGAGAAATCTAGGAACTTGGTATTTGAGAGCTCAGTGAATGTGGTAGTTGTTCTGAAATAGACAAAGAAAGGATATTTACCCAGACAGGCCAGCATAATAGAAAGAGGTCATACAATTTTCTGGCCAGAGGAGGTGTATGGAATGAAAAGTGTAAGAATCTCAAACTAAGTTCATTCCCTTTTGCTCACATATCTCCATCACTGGGGTGGTGGAGAAATCCTCATATCTCCATCCAAGTAGCATGTGGTTAGGGTTGCCTTACCTGGGACCTCCTATTTCCGTACATAAATAGATGAGTACTTATGAAATGATCCTATATATCTCACCTAATTTCCCCTTAAAAAACAAAACTCAACAGTGCTTAGAGTTTAGCATTAGTATTCTGATAGACATAGAAGGGCACTTTGCTTAAGGTCATTTGATACACAGTTATTTAGAGAGCTTAGGAATTTCTTCCACCTTTAGGATTTTGAAACATCTTACTTCTGCAATTTTTATTCTTTCTATTGTCTGAAATGTTTGGATCCTCCCAAAATTCATATGTTGAAATCCTAACTTTCTAAGGTGATGTTATTAGATTGTGGAACTTTTGAGAGATGCTTAAGTCATGAGGGTGGATCACAAATTTATGCCATGCATGCCTTATAAATGAGGCTCCAGAGAGATCACTGACTTCTTTTACATGTGAGGATATGATGAGAAGTCTGTGATGCTCACTTAAACACGCTGATATCTTGATCTATACTTCCAGCTTCCATAACTGTGAGCAATAAATTTCTATTGATTGCAAGCTCCTGAGTTACAGTATTTTGATATAGCAGCCTAAATGTAATATGACATGTACTTTGTGTGCCCTGGCCATAGTTAAAATGCTCCTAATGTCATTGAGGTATTATAGATGAATAAAATCTCAATCTATATTAATGGCTTGCTTCAATAATAAGAGGAAATTTTCCCAAGGGCATATGCTAGTGATGGGACTTTCTTTTTGAGCTAGTTAAGTTCCCTGACTTTGAAGCTGACCACGCTCCTACGTTAATTAGTTATAAAATACTTGATACATTACTTTTGAAGATTGCAATAACATTCTAAGTCAAAAAATATTACTCTTAGAGAGTATTAGAATATTCTGATTTCTTGATGGAAACAGCTTTTTTCGAGGAATGTTGCATTACGAATGAAAAATTGAACCAATTTAAATTGTCAAAAATGGGAGTCATATTTGAGTGAAAAAAATAAGTAAAGCATTTTTATATTTTAATCCATTGTAAATAAATATGTACATTATTATCCACTGTAAATCAATCTGAGATTACGATTCAGAGAATATGAATCAGAGTTATGTTCTAATGCTGAATGGAATCATCATATTTATTGGCAACATAATACTTATAATGTAAAATTCATTAGTTTGTCCATAAATTAATTGAGAATCAAAATACAATTACAGTTTTTAATGTAAATAAATGTTTTGTCTTACCTCTAAATTTTCTACTATTTTATAGCAGTTTGAATTGTTTAATAATAAGTCTTGCTAATAATATTTTGACTAATGATGAGACTCAGTATTTTTTGTGATTTCTGTGGTTTTCCATAAAAGAATCAAAATAAGCAATTCTATTTTTAGTATAAATATTTACTCCCTCAATAACAGGATTTTTTAAAAATTTTTGAAATAAATTCCATGTAGCTACTTTTTATTCAATCATTATGTTGAACAGATTGCACTGAGACTAAAAAAATTCATATTTATACCAACCATCAATTGAGATTTTAAACCAAGAGTAAGGATATTGTTTTCAATAAAAATCTTAGAATAAGTTTTTTAAAAAAATATGTTGCATTTATTTCTTTTATCTTCTGAAAGTGTCAGCAAACAGTCTGCAATACAGCAAAGCAATTGGAAAAACTCCAAGAATATGCAAGTAAACATTTTTTCAGAGCAGGGTTTTAATTAGCTAACACACAAGAATTCCTTCTAAAAGCATCTTGCATAACTTAAGAGATTTTCTCTTAAAGCATACTCATTCCTGCAGGTAGAGATCTGCCTATGGATGTTTATCTGCCTGTCTTCAATAAATATGAAAGAAAATTAAGGCATTTTTTTTCTAGCAAAATATATTAACCTGCTCTTACCGGAAAGAAAGTCTTAAAGCATATGTACCTGCAGATGGGAATGCACTGGCAAGATTTTTCTGCTGAAGGCCAGTATCAGTAAAATAGACTAGACGTAATATTCATATTAAATAGCAGAGCTCTGACTTCCAACTCAACTAGCAACATTTGGTTGGTAAACGTTGTCCATTTTTCACTCCTACTCATAAAAGCTAGGGCTTGCTTTTCAAAATCATGTTGTAAATTACTTAGGAGAGAAGTGCTCTGTGATTTTACTCTTGAAACATTCATATCTCAACATAAAATATTAGGATATCTTTAACTGGAGATGGAGCTGGCTGGCCCCAACAGGGAAGTGGGGAGTCAATAGGAGAGAGCTAGGGCAGACAAGCAAATTGAATTGAAGGGGAATAGAAGCTGGTTCTAGGACATACTCTACTTTTATACTTTGGCTTAAGGTCCTCTTTTTCTTTCCTCTCCTCTCCTCTCTTCTCCTCTCCCTCCCTTCCCCTCCTCTCCTCTCCTCTCCCCTCTTCTCTTCTTTCCTCTCCTCCCCTCTCCCCTCTTCTCTCCTCTCCTCTCCTCCCCTCCCCTTCTCTTCCTTTCTCCTACAAGTCATCTGGGCATTCATGTTGCAGTCTGCTAGACTGAATTTTGGCTGAGGCAACTCTGATTCTTATTTTTCTAGAACTAGTGAGCTTCCAAATATATGTACTTCCACAGAGAAGTCTAAAGTGTAAGAAAGAAAACTCTACCACATGAACACCTTTCAAGCAATTATAAATGCCTATGCTACATCACCTGGCAACCACTGGCTAAATCAAATTGCATGTATACCTGTGTGTTTGTGTGTGTGTGTTGTTGTTGCTGTTGTTGTTTCTCTGTCTCAGTTTCTGTCTTTATTTTTTTCTCTCTTATATGTAAAAATGAGAGAAAGAAATGTAAAAATTCATTTTATAGTTATAGACATCAAGTTGCTTAGATAATTTTACGCTGTGTGTAATGTTTCTATGACTTTCTTGTACCTCTTTCCTAGGGCTGTCTAATTTAGGGGGTCCTTAAAAAATGAAAATTCAGGGCTTCTTTTCCAAAATTATTAAGAATTACAAGATGATGACAAAAGGGCATTAAAACAAAATGTGGAGCATAATATGACTGCACAGGCTGTGCACCCAGGAAGCTGGCCCCATTCCTAGAACATATATACATCATATTTCATTGGATTAACCTAGAAATGGATTTAGTGGGTTGTAGACTTATTAGATAATGCCAAAATATTTTCCAAAGTGGTTATAAAAATATACATGCTTATATGCAATATATAAGATTTGCTGTGGCTAACACTTGGTACTATCGGAGTCTGAAATCAGAAAGCCATGGATCACTGGAAGAGTGGTCAACCTCCTCCTTTTCAAGTCTTTCCTATTTCTGTAAATGTCATTTTCATTCTCCCAATCACAATTTTCAATTTCTCGTTTCCTATAGTGTGTTATTTACCTAGGTAAATAAACTCAGCCACTATGGTAAACAGTATAGAGATTCTTTGAGAAATTAAAAATAAAACTACCATATGATCAAACAATTCCACTCCCAAGTATTTATTTGAAGAAAATGGAAACAGTAATTCAAAAGGTAATTCTCCTCTATGTTCATTGCTGAATTATCTACAAGATATAAAATCAATCTGAACGCCCATCAATGGAGGATGGACAAAGATGTGATATATATGAATATTAATAAGCCATAAAAAAGAAAGAAATCTTTCCATTTGTGAAAATATGGGTGGACCAAGAGGGTATTATACTAAGTGAAAAAAGTCAAATAGAGAAAGACACACACTGTATAATGTCTCTTTATATGTGGATTCTAAAAAACAAAACAAATGAACAAACATCAAACAATTATAGATAAAGAGAACAAACAGGTGGGTGCCAGAGGAGAGATAGTGGGGAGAGGAAAGAAATAGATTTTTTTTTTTGGTCTTTTTAGGGATGCACTAACAGCATATGGAGGTTCTCAGGCTAGGGGTAAAATTGGAGCTATAGCTGCTGGCCTACACCACAGCCAGAGCAACACCAGATACAAGCTGTATCTCTGACCTACACCAGAGCTCATGGCAATGCTGGATCCTTAACCCACTGAGTGAGGACAGGGATTGACCCTATGTCTTCATGGATGCTAGTCAGATTTGTTTCCCCTGAACCATGATGGGAACTTCAGAAATAGATTTTAAGAAGTCAAACTTCAGTTGCAAAACAAATGTTATGGGTACGAAATGCAGAAGTGTGGGGAATATAGTCAAAAACTCTATAATATCTTTGGCGACAGACTGTAACAAGGCTTATCGTGGTGATCATTTTGAAATGTATAGAAACATAGAATCACTATGTTGGGTGACGGGAACTTACAAAGGTTTTTTTTTTTTTTTTTTTTTTTTTTCCCACTGTACAGCAAGGGGGTCAGGTTATCCTTACATGTATACATTACAATTACATTTTTCCCCCTTTCTTCTGTTGCAACATGAGTACAAAGTTCTCAGTGCTATTCAGCAGGATCTCCTTGTAAATCTATTCTAAGTTGTGTCTGACAAGCCCAAGCTCCCGATCCCTCCCACTCCCTCCCCCTCCCATCAGGCAGCCACAAGTCTCTTCTCCAAGTCCATGATTTTCTTTTCTGAGGAGATGTTCTTTTGTGCTGGATATTAGATTCCAGTTATAAGTGATATCATATGGTACTTGTCTTTGTCTTTCTGGCTCATTTCACTCAGTATGAGGTTCTCTAGCTCCATCCATGTTGCTGCAAATGGCATTATGTCATTCTTTTTTATGGCTGAGTAGTATTCCATTGTGTATATATACCACCTCTTCCGAATCCAATCATCTGTCGATGGCCATTTGGGTTGTTTCCATGTCTTGGCTATTGTGAATAGTGCTGCAATGAACATGCGGGTGCACGTGTCTCTTTTAAGGAGAGTTTTGCCCGGATAGATGCCCAAGAGTGGGATTGTGGGGTCATATGGAAGTTCTATGTATAGATGTCTAAGGTATCTCCAAACTGTTCCCCATAGTGGCTGTACCAGTTTACATTCCCACCCACAGTGCAGGAGGGTTCCCTTTTCTCCACACCCCCTCCAGCACTTGTTATTTGTGGATTTCTTAATGATGGCCATTCTGACTGGTGTGAGGTGATATCTCATGGTAGTTTTGATTTGCATTTCTCTTATGATCAGTGATGTTGAGCATTTTTTCATGTGTTTGTTGGCCATCTGTATATCTTCTTTGGAGAAATGTCTATTCAGGTCTTTTGCCCATTTTTCCATTGATTGATTGGCTTTTTTGCTGTTGGGTTGTATAAGTTGTTTATATATTCTAGAGATTAAGCCCTTGTCGGTTGCATCATTTGAAACTGTTTTCTCCCATTCTGTAAGTTGTCTTTTTGTTTTCTTTTGGGTTTCCTTTGCTGTGCAAAAGCTTTTCAGTTTGATGAGGTCCCATGGGTTTATTTTTGCTCTAATTTCTATTGCTTTGGGAGACTGACCTGAGAAAATATTCATGATGTTGATGTCAGAGAGTGTTTTGCCTATGTTCTCTTCTAGGAGTTTGATGGTGTCCTGTCGTATATTTAAGTCTTTCAGCCATTTGGAGTGTATTTTTGTGCATGGTGTGAGGGTGTGTTCTAGTTTCATTGCTTTGCATGCAGCTGTCCAGGTTTCCCAGCAATGCTTGCTGAATAGACTTTCTTTTTCCCATTTGATGTTCTTGCCTCCCTTGTCAAAGATTAACTGACCATAGGTGTCAGGGTTTATTTCTGGGTTCTCTATTCTGTTCCATTGGTCTGTCTGTCTGTTTTGATACCAGTACCACACTGTTTTGATGACTGTGGCTTTGTAGTATTTCTTGAAGTCTGGGAGAGTTATGCCTCCTGCTTGGTTTTTGTTTCTCAGGATTGCTTTGGTGATTCTGGGTCTTTTGTGATTCCATATAAATGTTTGGATTGTTTGTTCTACTTCTGTGAAAAATGTCATGGGTAATTTGATAGGGATTACAAACTATTGTAGGTCACTTATAACCTCAAAATCAACCACCCAACCAAAAAACTTATTTGAAAAAAGAGATCAGATTCCTGGTTACCAGAGGCAAGTGTGTATGGGGAGGGGAAAATTGGCTAAAGGCATTCGAAAGTACAATCTACTTAAAAGATAAATAAGCGATAGGGATGTAAAGTACAACATGAGAGATATAATTAACCCTCCCATATGTTATGTATGAAAATTATTAAGAGGGTAAATCTTGAGTTCTCATTACAAGGATTTTTTCCTTTTCTTTAATTTTGTATCAACATAAGATGATATTTAGTAAACTTGTTTTAATAATCATTTCAGGATGTTTGTAAGTTAAATCATTATGCAGTACACCTAAGATTTATACAATGCTCTATGATAATTATATCTGAGTAAAACTGGAAAAGAAAATACTGGCACTATTTAAATTATAGTTTTCCCCAACAAACTTTTAATTCTATTTTCTTCTTCTCATAGCACATTTACTGACATTATACATATTGCTTTTTACTTGTTTGTTGTCTGTGACAACTCTAAAACAATTTATGTACTATGCTGTCTTATAGCACAGAGAACTATTACTAGTCACTTGTGATGGAACATGATGGAGGATAATGTGAGAAAAAGAATATATATATATATACACATATATATGTATGTATGACTGGGTCACTTTGCTATACAGTAGAAATTGACAGAACACTGTAAATCAACTATAACAGAAAAAACTAAAAATGTTAAAAAAATATGTACTATGATGATTTTTTAAATCTTTTGTTTGTTGCTATATATATATAGCTCCTGCAAAGATGTTTAGTACATACTAATAGCTCAAAAAACAATCACTGAGTGAATGAACTAATAAATGCATATGTAGTTAGTCAATTAGCTTAAAATATAGATACTTAAGAATATATAATTATGTAGAATAGATGGTATGATGGAATTCAGAAATGGCTCCAGTACTTTATTACCTTAATCACATCCTTTGCAGTGTGATTTTGTGATGTCTACAATTCTAACTCCAGTTTTAGGTATGCAATTTTCTCTGGTCAATAGGATACCAGCAAATTTTTATACAAGCAAGACAAAAAGTATTTCCGTGATTGAATTTGCTTTCTCTTATGCCATCCACCTTTTATATGATAATACATGTGAGCTAGCTTGATGTGAAAACATTTGGAATAAAACTGGTTGCCTCAGTTGCTTCTGTTGAAGTCATCCTATGTCAAACAAGAATTAGCTGGTGCTATATATGCAAGCTAATCTAGTTAATATCAGCAGATCTGCCTTACTGAAATATTGCTGATTGTAGAAGTATGGAAAAAGACAAATCAGATCAGGCAAGCCCAGCCCATATCTACTGAATTTTATTGACTATTGAACTAAATAACTGCTTGATGCTGTATGTCACTTCTCAATGAAGCTCCAAGCTGAAGTTTCTTTACATGCTGTTAGTAATCCCTTCAAATAGCACAAAGTTTGTTCCTTATAGAATCCAAGAAATAATGCCACTTGACCTGGCTGTCTGAGGACATTCATCTCATGGAATACTAAGACTACCATTTCATGTCTATGAAATATCATTCACGTAGTGTGGCCATTCTAGAATTCTCAAATGAGCTCAAGTCTCTATACACTAGGGAACTGGATTACTAATTTAAATTTTATTGAAACTCACCATCTAAATCTTTGAATTGCTCACATGCCTGGATTCTTTACATATAAGCCTCTGTAATTAATTACAAGTCATTCCCACACTGCTTAGTGCAGTGACACATCTTTTGAATTATTTTTACCCTTTGAAATTCTTCACAATGCCATCTACAACTACCAATTATTAACTAATAACTCTCCTAGTTTCTCAACAATATTTTCAATAATCATTAGTATTCCCAAACACATCTGATAACTATTTTGTCCAAATTTCTGCTTCACATGTACATTTTTCAAATGGAAGTTTTTCATCCCCCATGCTATACAGGTATGAGTTCAATTTGAAGGTCTCTTCTTCCCTCATTTGGAAGCTAGTCCAAAAATATTTCAAGAGGTGAAAGAAAGGAAACTGATTTGAGGATTTATGGTGATCAGAGGGTGGGTCCTGCATGATGATTCCCTATGTACTCTGTATGGTGCTTACATGATTAAACTTTCCCACAAAGTCAAAGGAAGAGGTACCCAGAATTCTTTATTAGCTAGGCAGATGTGAGATAGAAACAAAGAGAGAGGGGTGCAGCCTAAAATCTGGCAGTTTAACATAACTAAAGGGTCAGACCCTTTGTCACATCTACTACTGCTGCTCATTATTATCTGCTTGGTGTTCTATTCCCCATAATATTCAGGATGTTTGCATTCATTACAAATGTCGCAAGTCTTCATCTGCTCTTTTAACTTACTCCTGATTTTGAGAAATCTGAAATTATAACATGGAGACCCTTTAAAGATCTTGCTCTCTCTGGCTCCTAAATACATCTACTTGCCTTCATAGCCACTGTTGCTTTTTCTTTCCTTGTTCACCTTGCCTCTGATTGCAGCCCCTTTCACACTCTCAAATCAGGGACCCGATTTGATTATCTCACCTGTCCTGTCGGTAATTATAAGAAGTAGATTTTTAAACTTTCACTTGAAGCATAAGAAAATCCATAACTGGTGTTTGTAAACCACTGGCAATATCAATTAGGAAATTATTCTATATTATCTTTAGTTCTATTCTTGACCTGACATTGATTTAGATGTGCGGTGTGAGATTGGGTCAATTTTTAGATGACAGAGCTCTTAGTTGCTACAGAAATACATAAATAGAATGGGAAAAAAGGAAATGACTGTTACAAAAATGAATGAAAAGATATAATGAGATGGTAACTTTTGATTTAAATCATGATTCCTCAGGAGATAGTTGGCAACAAATAAGGATAGAGCCAAGAACTCGAAATAGTGAGAATCATTTTCCTGACTGTGTGAGAATCACTTCACTCATTCTATGTGCTATCAGAGGGAAGAGTATTATCAGAAGAGATGGTCACAGAATGAATCAAAGGGCAAAATAACTATCACAGACTATAAAGGAAATAATAGGCAAATGTGCAAAACTTGGGAGAGACTTCTATGTGGGAAAACCGAATGAAGAAGATTTCTTGAAAGAATGGTAAATATAGTCGATTGCATGAAATGACTGACTGGCCTATTAAACAAAACCAAAATATGAATAAGGAAAAAACTATGTGAAGAAAATCCAGATAATGACAGAGAACGAAAGAGTTTAAATGTATAAAATCCAAATTATATGTTTTACATGTTACAAAATATAACATTTATTGATATTTATCTAAATCATATTTGAGAAATTCTGATTGGTATGGACTGTATTAGAAACAAGAGCAGCAGAAACACTATGAAGACCTCTAATGTTATTGTCCAGGCATGAAAAGATTATCGTCTGTCAAGGATAATGGTTAAGAAGTGGAAAATAAAAACTGGGAAGAGATTCGGGAGGACAGAAGTATTTGGTGTATTTAAGGTATTGAAGTGGTAGGAGAGAAAAAAAAGAAACAAGTATTTTGGAGTGAAAATGATCTGTTTAACTTTTGGATAAGTCACAGATGAACCTGAATATAGAATTGTGACAGGAAGATATCTGGGCTAGAGGCAGCTTTTGGAATTGGCTCTTGATAGATATGCAGTCAGAGTGCACAGATTCTCTAAGGGCCTTATTAAAAAATATATCAACAGAGGGCAGAGACTGAACTTACCGAGGTGTTCACAAAGCATGGAGTCCTGAAAACTCCAGTGAGATGATAGAGCAGTCAATGTTGTCAGATAATGCTAGGAATATTTTTTTAAAAGAAGGGAAAATTGTATGATTTTCAAAGGGTAATAATTGGTGATTTATTAATATATTCATAAATTTAAGTTTGTATTAATTTTTTAATTGAAAAATATTATTCTGGTTTAGCCCCGGCCCTCATGGAGCACGTGTAGTAAATGGAAGATTAATATATAAACTAATATTATAAAATACTATCTTGGAGTATTTCCTTGTGCTTTGTATTGAAATTAATAAATTGCTAATTTAAAAAGAAATATTTAAGATAAATCTACATAATTTCATTTTACTTATTTGAAATTTACACTTTCAGATAACCATTCTCATATTTATTGTAGCTATTTGTGATAATAAAATCAGACCCAGTGTAAATTGAAAATTTATAGCTGACTTATGTACTTAGGAATAAATTTTCACTTAGGAGTTTTCTGAATAGTGATACCATCTTAGCAATAACTAGACATATAATAAATCACAGCAAATCTTATTGTTTCAAAATTAAAAAAGAGAATATTGATAATTTAAACAATAAAGAATGTGATTACAAAACAGGAAATTATTGTGTTGGCCATCCTTCAAGTTACTGATGTTACAAAAGTTCTGGGCATTAAATGGCAATAATAGACGGCAATTTTTAATTTCAATGCGTGTCACAAATGATAATTCTCAATATATAAAATTAATATTTTCATACATTTCTCAGCATTCCAGTTTCAAATAGGAAGTGATACATTGTCTTTATTTTGATGGCAAAAAGCAAGAGGTGTTTTGTTTTTGTTTTTATTTTTTTAATTACCTGATAGTGTGCACATACTTATAGAAATATGGATTACAATTTAGAATTTCTTAATAAGAAATACACTGCACATATTCTCATGGAAAGGTGATAAATAAAGACAAAGTGTTATAAACTATGGGAGCAATGAAATTAAGATGATAAATACAGAATTTGTTTTCTTAGGAAATAAACCATTGAATGTGGTAAATTCTAGCCATCATTTTCTCTTCCCTGAATACCTCTTGTTATTAAGCCACATATTAAAAATATTCATTTAAAATTAAATTCTATTATCTTCTATCCAATTTACTATCTACAAACTTCAGAATTATCAGAAATATGAAAACTGCACCTTAGTTAGTTATTCCCAGTAATTTTTAAAAAATGTTTGCTTAGAAATATCAAATAATAAAATACATTTTAATATCTTAATATAAATATATATATGCAAAAATATATAGGATATGGTATTATTTTGCTAGATAAAGATTAGAATTTATGAAATTGTTCTCTACCTTCAACTATTTACTTGCAGTATTAGTGGTAATTGCATAATTATTTTTGCTATATAATTTAAGTGAGGTGTAAGGAACTTAAGGGAAATTAAGCAATACTAAATTGAAAGTATTTCACTAAATGGATTGAGGACAATAAGTTGATTTATCCAGTCTCTGATTTTTTAATGCAGATTCTTCAACACTCAACTATATTCTGTGTCAATACATGACCTTTCTACTCCCATTTTCTTCAAAGTATTATTTTAGAAATTACTTTTCTAAAGTTACTTTTCGTAGTGTCTTTTTCTTATGTGTATTTCTTTTTCTCACACCGAGTTCTGTTTTCTATGGTTTACAAAGTGTTATGCTGCCAAAAAAAGCTGATGTTTTGATGTATAAAAGAGTCTTTCATCATTAAAAATAATTTATTATTGACTCCAAGGGAAGCATTAGAATAGGGGATTAAAAAAAGGATAAGGAATATATTAAAGATAATTTCCCATCTGACTGTACTAAAAGTGTGCAAGCTAGCTTCTGCAAGTTAGAAGTGTGAGAAAAGGACAAACGCAAGAATTTGGGTTCAAGTGTGATGGCTCACAGTCAAAAATGGTGGCAAAGGAGTTTATGCATGTAAGAAACTCTGATGTTCCTTTGTGAAATTTTTGCCCTATTTTGTAAAAAATCTGAATTCTTCACCATACCTAAAATAGGGTGTGTAAGCTCCAAAGCAGGTTCTCTTACCTTAGTCCAAGTTTCATAGAACTCTACCTCTTCTATTTTTCATGGATTGTAATTTGGTGGTATAATTCTCTTTCTCTTCATTTTGTTTCTATCTGTGTTTCAGTGTTTCTCTCTCTCTCTCTGGAAAAGTTTAAAATACCTTTAAGGATGTGGAACAACCAGAACCTTGTTACATTGATGGTGGCTTCATAATTTGACGTAATCACTTTGGAACAAATGTTTGGAAGGACATACTTTCAAAAATTAAAGATAGGTACTTTAAATGAGCTAACTAATCTAATTAAACTACTGCTAGATATACAACAAAAAATGCATGTATCTAAAAAAAAGGAGTCTCTAATGTATAACAAAAATGTACAAAAATGTTCATAGATGATTATTTTAATAGGCAAAAACTAGACACAACCTAATATCCATCAACATTAGATTGGTAATTTTATTTTATATTTTTTACAGAGGAATACTACTCAGCAATGCTGGCACACATAAAAGCGAATACGAACATAATATTCATAAAGTATTCTGTATGATTATATCCACGTGGAGTCAGAAACAGGCATCACTAATCTATGGTGATAGCAGTCAGAAGAATGGTTACTTTAGGGCTAACACTAACATATGTCAAGGAGCCTGCCAGGAGAGTAGGGATATTCTATAACCTGATCTGTTATATAAAGCCATATGCACATTAAAATACAACAATTAGTATGCTAAAGATTTGTGGATTTTACTATAAAAAAGATACATTTTGTATAAAGTCAATCAAAACTGCACTAATTTGGAATATAACCTCAGAAAATTGCAGGTCCTTTAGATAAGTCAATACATATAGCATGGTATCAGAATAAAATATTTTTCTTATTTGCTTAATATTTGGTAGGAATAAATTTTTTATCTTGTCATTTTTGAAAGTTTTTTTTGTTGCATATAGAATTCAAGTTTGACTTTTTTTTTCTTTCAGTACTTTAAAGCTGTTGCACCTCTGTCTTCTCACTTTCATTGTTTCTGATAATAAATACAGTGCTATCTTTGTTCTGACAATAGGACTACTTTTATTCTCTAGCTGCTTTTAGGATTTTCTTTTTATCCCTAATTTTGGCCAATTTGATTACAATATGATATGGCTTGATGTAGTTTTTCTTTGTGTCTCTTGCACTTAAGATTGATGTTCATTGATCTGTGGGTTTACATCTTAACCAAATTTGGAAAAATCTTAAGCATTATTTATTTACATATTTTTGCTCTGCTTTGTCTTTTAGATATTCAAATTACATATATATATATATATGTGTATATACAGACATTTTTTTGTGTGTTAATGTTTCAGTTTACTGAAGCTGCCAAAATTCATTTTTGAAGTAGTGTTTTTTTTCTCCCTGTTTATTTTACTTTTTATTACTATGTCTTCAAATCTACTTAGTTTTTAAGCCTTTAAAATCACTTGAAACTGCCTCTGCCTTTTCCATTAAACAACCTCAGAAAGTGTAAGCAATTATTTATTTAATAAACATACATTGTGATCAGAAAACCTACACATTTGAAATTTTGAAAGGACATGAGCAATGGAAATTTAAGGTAGCAAATTAAAAAAAAATTAATTATATCATTTACATTTATTCTCAATCATACAGAAAGTCAACATATCATTGCAACATTGTAAAAAGGGAACTAAATATATATTAAATACAGAATGGGTTTATTAAAGTGATATAAAATATAATGCCCTTTTTGATATATAGCAGTAAATAATTTTCTTAACAAAGAACTGCTAATATGCCAATTTAATTGTTTAAGCTATTTAGCAAAAAGTGACAGAACGGATGTGTTCAGAAAGCAAAATTAGGAAATTACTTTATCTTTTTTCTCTGATTCTGAGTAAACTGAAATATACCTTTAGCCCTATTGAGCTGTTTTCTTTGACTATCCTTCAAGAAACATATATTTAGAAGTATAAATAAATTGTTTCCCCTGAGCCAGTTATGAGTGATTTCTGCTGTAGGAGGCACTCTCTCCATTGTAAGAAAAATCAGATTTTAATAGAATGGACATTTGCATGAGTGAAAGAACACAAAGCAGAAAAAGTATGCTGGTCATAGTGTCACCACACTGGAAAACTTGACTTCAGATGAAATTAAACCACCTCAAAAACACAAATTTCTTTTATGCCTTAAGATATTAACCACCTAAGTTAAATGTCATGAATGAACCTAAGTAAAAATAAATGTATTTCTATTTCTGTAGGTGGCTGGTGGACTTCCCTACATTATTTTAATAACATCTAGGAGAAAAATTATTGATTTCAATCCCCCCTCTTCTTTTGAAGATCTATAATGGCTATAATTTATACAAGTGAGTTGGGGAGGTGTGTCTGTAGGGGAGAGGCTTCTCACAATTGCAGTCATTTTAAAAATAGGTTTGAAATATCTTGTTTTATTACTATTTTATTTTTGGTAAAACACCTGAAAATGTTCAGCTTCTCAGTGGAATCCTTTTTAAAAAATACATTATGAATATAATATGTCATTAAATGCATAATATAATATGCATTTTCTTCAACCTAGAAAAGCTTTTTGTCATAACAAGAAAATGAGGATTATTATTAGGTAAAACAATAAAAGGATGAACTAAGGAGCACTCTTGGCTTTGGTTATGTAATCCCATTTTAAGTAATGGTGCCAACATCAGAATAAAAGGTATTTGCAGAAAAGCCTGTGGTATTTACTAATGACTAAACCTCAGTCAACCTCTCAAATCTTGATATTAAATTATGAACCTTTCTGATAGATGCTTCTAACCCAGCTCTTACAAAGATCCTAAAATAAAGTATAGCAGTACTACATTATTTTCTCATTGTAACTCAGCTTCCTTGGCATAAACAGACTATGCCAAATAGAATGTCAGGGCAACAGACAATGTTTATAAGAAAAGAAACAGAAATGAGGCAAATATATTTGGGGAATATATTTCAGAGTGCATTTACATGGCCCCCAATTACACCTTATCCTTATTTTTTCTTCTAAACAGAGGGAGTTAAAGGTAGAAAGTGTATGGGTGTGTACTTGTTATCAGAACAATATATTGTGATTGATTAGTGCCCAGGTACATAAGAGTGATCCAGTGCGAGAAAAGCAATAGCGCATATTTCAGACATTGATAAAACCAGAGAATACGGCACAGTTGACCAATGGCTTCGAACTGTTAACAGTTTTCTCTTGGTCACCATATGCTGGTAATGAGGGGAACACATTCAAAAGCTGTTATGCCTTATACATCAATATGTCTTGTAGGGTTGGCAAGGTGTCCTGTAATTACATATAGGAACAGAAACAGTTGTTCGTGAAGAGATCAGGCAAGGACTAGTACGTAACATGGTTTAGACCTGGGGAGGCCCAAATGGAGTAACTTGTATAAAATTTCCACACAGATTGCTTTAATCTTTAAAATATCATTTAAAACATTTCTTACGATGTTAACTTACGCATATATAATACATAAATTAAGGAATATTAATTTAATATTCTAGGACTTTGTTTTGAAAAAGCATGTAAGTTTGACAAATCCAAAGAGGTGCCTTTAAAAGTTGGAGTTCCTGGTATGTCACAGTGGGCTAATAATCTGGCTTGTCTCTGTGGAGGTGCTGGTTTGATTTGGCATTGCATAGGTTACAGCTCCAGCTCGGATTTGATCCCTGCTCTGGGAAATTCTATATGCCATAGATGTGTCAAAAAAAGGGAAAAAAAATCAATAATATACATAATGAATCAAATCCTTCCTTTCTTTCTTTCTTTCTTTTTTTTTTTCTTTTTGCCTTTTTAGGGTTATACCCTCAGCACATGGATGTTCCCAGGCTAGGGGTCCAATCAGACCTATAGCCGCCAGCCCACCTCAGCCACAGTAACATCACATCCGAGTTGCAACTGCATCCTACACCACAGCTCACGGCAATGATGGATCCTTAACCCACTGAGTGAGGCCAGGGATTGAACCTGCAAACTCATGGTTCCTAGTTGGATTCGTTTCCACTATGCCACGATGGGAATTCCAGATCCTTCCTTCCTTTCTTTCTTTCCTTTTCTTTCTTCCTTTATTTAATAAGCCTTACTGTGTATTTGTTCAGAGTGAGGCACTGGATATGAAATGATAAAGCATGGCTGATATCGTTGGGAAGATCATAGTCTAGTAAGGGAGCTCTAATGAAGTGTACAATAGAAATCACATTGCCACAGGAATACTTTTCTTACCTAGTTACAAACACAAAATTTCTAGAGAGAACAAACCATCTTTAGAAAAATTTTTCAAAATAATTTATCTACATTTCTTCCACAAAATACAACATTAGCTAGTACAATTGTAAATATTGACCAAAGGAAATTATAAATATATCATTCAAAAATCTGTGCTAAAAATGACTGGAAACCTGGAACAATAGGAATAATGAAGTCATGTGGGAAAGTTGGTAGTCAGGGGTATCTATGAGACTATTGGGTAGTCTTATAAATATCTGGATACTATAAAAATATCTATTTTTATGAAGAAATAGAAAATTTTTTGCTTCAATGACATTTGTCTATATAAGATGTGATTGAATAAATTTTTATTATTTCTTTATAAAGTCACTAGGTTCTTTCTCTGAGGTAAATATTTTTAAGACTAATATAGTAACAGAGACTAAAAAAATGTGAAATCTTTCATGCTGTCTTTGGTTGTGTTGCTCATTAAGTTATAATTTTTCTTATTATTAAGATATGAAAAGCCTATCTTAAAATCTGAACACTATATTACTTGAGAGTGAATCAATCAAAGGGCATGACCTGAGACTATGCTGATAATTTTCACATAAGGCCTGGAAATGACAAGCTATTTTTATACACTGTTTATGTACATTACTTTGGATATTTTTAAGGTTGGTGGACATATTGTCCATTAACTATTCTGGTTACCATATTAACTGTATCTTAAAGTTTAAGATTCTGAGATTTATTAAATAGCTACGTCAATTTAGATAATCATTTTACCATAGAGATAGACATATAGATCAATGGAACAGAACAGAGGATCTGGAAATTGACCCATGCAAACATGGTCAACTTATTTTTTTTTTCTTTTTATGGCTGCACCTGCAGCATATGGAAGTTCCCAGGCCAGGAGTCTAATTGGAGCTACAGCTGTGGCCTATGCCACAGCAGCACTGGATCCTAGCTGCATCTGTGACCTATACTGCAGCTTACATCAATGCTGGATTCTTAACATACAGAGTAAGACTAGGGATCGAACCTGCGTCTCACAGAGACAACATGGGATTCTTAACCCACTGAGCCACAATAGGAACTCTCTAATTTTTTTTTTATTAGAATTATTTTTTAGAGTAGTTTTAGGCTCTCAATAAAATTTGGTGCAAAGTACAGAAAATTTCTATGTACAACCTGATTCTGTATATGCACAGCCTCCCTCCCTCTCACCATCTTCCAGGAGAGTGATACTTTTGCAACAATCAACTGGGACATATGATTATCACTCAAAGTTGACAATTTGCATTAGGGTTCACTTTCAATGATATATATTCTATGGGTTTTGATAAATGAATAATGGCAATGTAACCATTATTTTAGTATTATGCAGAAATTTTCACTGCCCTATAAGTCCTATGGTGATCTGTCCAACATATTTTTGATAAAAATACAAAAGCAGTTCAACTCAGGAGGGAAAGCCTTTAAAATAAATGGTACTGGATCGGAGTTCCCATCGTGGCTCAGTGGTTAATGTATCCGACTAGAAATCATGAGGTTGCAGGTTCGATCCCTGGCCTTGCTCAGTGGGTTAAGGATCTGGCATTGCCGCGAGCTGTAGTGTAGGTTGCAGAAGCGGCTGGGATCCCGCATGGCTGTGGCTGTGGCACAGGCTGGCAGCAACAGCTCTGATTAGACCCCTAGCCTGGGAACCTCCATATGCCATGGGTGTTGCCCTAGAAAAAGGCAAAAAGACAAAATAAATAAATAAAATAAAATAAATGGTACTGGATCAGTTGAATATCCACAGACAAATAAAATAAACTTGATCTAAACTTCTCTCTCTCACACACACACACGTCAAAATGAATTGTGGAATTAAATGTAAGATAAAAATTTTGAACTTTCAAAAGAAAGCGAAGGAGAGAATATCTTTAGGAATGAAGACTTAGAGAACAGTTCTTAGACGATATCAAAAGCTAGATCATTAAAAAAATCAATATATTGGACTTTATTAAAAACAAAACAAAACAAGATTTGCTCTGCAAAATACCTTGCAAAGAGAAAGTATTTATAAATTGCATCTCTGATGTGGGCCTCATGTCTTGAATATATAAAGAATTCTCTCAGAACTCAAAAGTAAAAACAAAAAATCCAAGTCGAATAATGGGCAAATGATATGAAGAAACATTCTACTGAAGGGGATATGTGAATGGCAAATAAGCACAGGAAAAGACACTAAACATTTCTCTACATTCTCACCAACATTTGGTATTGCAGTTTTTTTTTTTTTTTGAGTCTGTTCTAATAGGTATGTATGATATCCATTAGGGAATTGCAAATCAAAACCACAAGGAGATATCATACATACCTATTAGAACAGTTCTGAAAAGCCAAAAAGCAATGGCAATACGAAATGTTGAAAAGAACATGGAGAAACTGAATCTCTTATACATTGGTGTTGGGAATGCAAAATGATAAAGACATTCTGGAAAATATTTGTAGTTTCTGTAAAAAATAAAATATAAATGTATTGCATGGCCGGTCTTTTAGAACTTTAATTCTAGAAAAATTAAGTTATATCCACACAAAAACCTGTAAATGTTTGTTCATACAAATTTTATTAGTAATAGCCAAAAACTGAAAACAATCAAATTTTCCTACTACAGGCGAACTGTTAAGCAAGCTAGTATATTCATCCCATGAACTATTACTTACTAAAGAAGACCAAATTACTGTTTTTCTTTTTTGCTTTTCAGGCTGCACCTGCAGCACATGGGAGTTCCCAGGCTAGGGGGCAAATTGGCGCTGCAGCTGCTGGCCTACACCACAGCCATAGCATTATGAGATCACAGTTGTGTCTGTGACCTACACCACAGCTCATTCAACGCTGGATCCTTAGCCCACTGAGCAGGGTGAGGGATTGAACCTGTATCTTCATGGATACTAATTGGGTTTGTTTGCACTGAGCCACAATGGGAACAAGAAGACTGAATTATTATTGCACATAATAACTTGAAGGGATCTCAGGAGAATTATGCTGAGTATAAAAAGCCAATCTCAAAAGTTTAAATACTGTATGATTCCATTGTTATAACATTTTCCAAATGACAAAATTATAGAGATGGAGAACAAATCAGTCATTCCAGGGTTTAGGGACAGTAAGGTAAGAGGACAGAGGTGACTATGAAATGTGAGCATGAGAGATCTTTGCAATGATGAAATAGTTCTGCATCTTGATTGTAGTGATAGTCACAGAAATCTACACATCTGATAAAATGACTTAGAACTAGTTATACACATTGTACAAATATCAGTTTCCTGGTTTTGATATTGCACTACAGTGAGATATAACCATTGGAGGAAACTGAGTGAAGAGTACATGAGTGTCTCTGAAACTTCCTATGTATCTAAAATTATTATTATTATTTATTTATTTATTTATTTATTTATTTATTTATTTTTGTCTTTTTTGCTATTTCTTGGGCCGCTGCCTCGGCATATGGAGGTTCCCAGGCTAGGGGTCTAATCGGAGCTGTAGCTGCCAGCCTATACCAGAGCCAGAGCAACGCAGGATCCGAGCCGCATCTGCGACCTACATCACAGCTCACGGCAACGCCGGATCATTAACCCACTGAGCAAGGGCAGGGACCGAACCCGCAACCTCATGGTTCCTAGTCGGATTCGTTAACCACTGCGCCACGACGGGAACTCCTAAAATTATTTTAAAATGTAAATTAAAAAATTAAAAGTAATTAATTTTAACCCAATATCCAAAATATTATTTTATTGTATGATCTAGATTAAAAAGTATCAACTGAAAAAACAACTTCCCACATTATATTTAAGTCTATTTTTTAGGTTTTTATTTTTTCCATCATAGTTGATTTACACTATGTCAATTTCTGCTGTACAATAAAGAGACCCAGTCATGCATACATACACACATGCATATATATATATATATATTCTTTTTCTCATATTATCCTCTATCATGTTCCATCACAACTGACTAGATATGGTTCCCTGTGCTATACAGCAGGATCTTATCCACTCCAAATGCAATAGTTATTAAGCCCAAACTCCCAGTCCATCCCACTTCATCCTCATCCCCCTCAGCAACAAGTCTGTTCTCCAAGTTCATGAGTTTGTTTGTTTTCTGTAGAAAGGTTCTTTTGTGCTGTAGTTTAGATTCCAGATATAAGAGATAGCATATGGTATTTGTCTTTCTCTTTCTGACTTACTTCACTTAGTATGTCAGTCTCTAGTTCCAACCGTGTTGCAGCAAATGCCATTATTTTGTTCTTTTTTATGGCTGAGTAGTATTTCATTTTGTATGTATACCACATCTTCTTAATTCATTCATCTGTCAGTGGACATTTAGGTTGTTTCCATGTCTTGGCTATTGTGAATAGTGCTGCAATGAACACACAGGTGTATGTATCTTTTTCAAAGAAAGTTTTGTCTGGATATATGCATGGGAGTGGGATTTCTGGGTCATATGGTAGTTCTATATTTAGTTTTCTGAGGTACCTCCATACTGTTTTCCATAGTGGCTTTACTAGTTTACATTTCCACCAAGAGTGTAGGAGGGTTCCCTTTTCTCCACACCATCTCCAGCATTTGTTTTTTGTGGGCTTATTAATGATGGCCATTCTGACTGGTGTGGGGTGGTACCTCATTGTAGTTTTGATTTGCACTTCTCTTATAATTAGTGATGTTGAACATTTTTTCGTGTGCGTGGTGGCCATCTGTATGTCTTCTTTGGAGAAATGTCTATTCAGGTCTTCTGCCCATTTTTCAATTGGGTTGTTGGGCTTTTTTGCTGTTGAGTTTTATAAGTTGTTTGTATATTTTAGAGATTAAGCCCTTCTCAGTTGCATCATTTAAAACTATTTTCCCCCATTCCATAGGCTGTCTTTTGGTTAAGTCTATTTTTCATCTCCTTCACTCTATTAGTCTGCGTGTGGATACTCTCACTAATACCACACTGTCTTGATTATTGTAGATTGGTAGTACATTTTGTGATCAGGTAGTGATAAGTCTTCAGCTATAGGTGGACCTTTTAATAATTTGATCAGAAAACTTTAAAATACTCAAGAAGATTTATTATATCTCCTCAAGCATATTCTGTACCAAAGACTTCAATTTTACATTTTTTTCTATTTTCTATCTCTGATTTCATCTAGCCAATTTGTCCAAAATAGCTCATTACAAGTTCTATTATGAGACTAAATGGCACATTTACATATTTCAGTAATAGAATCAAAAAAGTTGATAATAAAATTATAATAATGAATATATTCACCAAATTTTAAGACAAATTATTTCTAATTATCATACATACAAGCAAAGGTTAATGTGAAAAAAAGTTAAAGAAAACTCCGTATCCATATTATCTTTCCTCTTGTGAGTTATATTTAAAGAAATGTGGGCAATGTGGTCATATGTACCCTGAAACACCATTGTGATATTGCTTAGTACAAACTGATATTTAGTATCAGATATGTAAATTTTGAATATTATCCAAGAGAGTGTAATCATTAAAGTCCCCAAAGAATTCAATGTATTGGACCTATAATGTACTCACAAGAGGATAATTAAAATAATTTTCAATTTCTTTTGAATTTAAGTTTAAAAAAATACATCAAATACATCGAGTATTTTATAAACACTCAAATATAAATTTTGAGTAAACTAATCTGATGTAAAAATTCATGTGTGAATGCCAAAATAATAGTAAGAAATGGGATTATTTTGTTTTCTTTCCTGGCTATCTCCCTTGATTTTCAACTTCCAGTGTCCAGAGACTCATGGTTGTGATGGATTGTGATAAAATTTCTTGCCTTTGAGAATGTTCACCACATAGTTATGGAGCTCCATAATTATAAATTAAAATAGATTTATGACATCATTAAAATTATAGTACCCTTTAAATATATTTGCTAACGTCTTTGAAATTCTTTCTTCTGATGAGATAGAAAGCTAAAGGAACAACACTTGCAATGTGGTAGAGGATGGTTTTACCACAATGAAACAAAAACAAAGATGATACTGAGCCCATTGATCTTGGAATGTTATACATTTGCGTATTGAAGATGCTGTGTATGACAGTTTTGACAAATATTTGAATAATTATTCAATACTCTTATTATTTCATTTATATTTAGATCACTGGAAGATAAGAGAACCCATAGGTAAAGACTCACAAATAAGCCCAACTAACTTTTGACCAAGGTACTAAAGCACAATTCAGTGGAGGAGGAAGAGTAATTATTTCAACAAATAGTGTGAAAGCAATTAGACATCCACAGACCAAGAAAAATGAAACAAAATTTTGACCTAAACCTCACTCCTTATACAAACACAGACTCAAAATGAATCACTGACTCACGTGTAAAATATAAAATTAAACATTTTAGAAATAAATATATAAAACATTTAGCCTGAAGTTAGGTTAAGAGTTGGTAGAACTGGCATCAAAACATGACACATACAGAAAAAAAGATAAATTAGACCTTGTCAAAATTAAATTTTTGCTCTTCAAAAGACCACTTGAAGAGATTGAAAAGACATACTAGAAATTGGAGAAAATAGTCTCAAGCCACATATCTGACAATGGTCTTATATTTAGAATATATACAGAGCTCTCAAAATTCAATGTAAAAAAAGATACAATTAAAAATGGTCAAAAGACAAGAACAAATATTTCACTGGAAAAAATATACAGAAGGAAAATGTTCAACATCATTAACTATTTAAAAAATGCCATTTCAAAGCTCAGTGAATGAGATGACTACACACTTTTCACAAAGGCAAAAAAAATGATAATACATATGTGTGTGCATATACATATGTGTTTGTGTGTGTGCATATATATATATATATATTCCTCTTCTCTATATATAGATATATGTAGAGAGAGAGATTGAACCGGGGAGAGACAGAGAGATAAAGCAAGGGTAGTAAAATGTTAATTGGGGGATCTGGGTAATGAGTAGTTAGGATTTTCTTTAATGTTTCTCCTAAAATTTAAGAAGTATTTCAAAGTAAAAATTTACAAATATTAAAAACAAAACAAAACAAAACACTGGTGAGGATGCAGAGAAACTTGATCACTCATACATTGCTGGTAGGTATGTACAATGGTGTACAGCTACTAAGGAAAAATCTATGACAGTTTCTTACAAAACTAATCATGTAGCTCCCATAGTTCTGAGTAGTTTTACTCTTGTGCATTTATCCCATAGAAATAAAAACTTATATCAACTCAATACCCGGAAACAACTCTAATGTCCTTTAATTAGTAAATGTTAAGCATTTGTAATACATTCAAATCATGAAATGCTACTCAGCGAAAATTTTATTTTTTTTTTGTCTTTTTGCTATTTCTTGGGCCGCTCCCATGGCATATGGAGGTTCCCAGGTTAGGGGTCTAATCAGAGCTATAGCTGCCAGCCTACGACAGAGCCACAGCAATGCCAGATCAGAGCCGCGTCTGTGACCTACACCACAGTTCACGGCAATACCGGATCGTTAACCCACTGAGCAAGGGCAGGGACCGAACCCACAACCTCATGGTTCCTAGTCGGATTCGTTAACCACTGCGCCACGACGGGAACTCCACTCAGCGATAATTTTAAAAAAAACAACTATTAATACATGCAATACATTAAATGACTCTCGGAATTATGTTTTAAGTGAAAAAGCCAATTTCAAAATATTATACTAAATGATTTCATTTATGCAACATTCTTGAAATGACAAAACTATAAAATGGAAAACAGAGTAAGGAGATTGGTGGGGCAGGGTTCATGTTGTTACTATAAAAGATAGCACAAAGAATTCTTGTAATGCAACTTTTCTGTATCATGACTTTGGTGGTAATCACAGGAATGCACATAAGTGATAAAATTACATGGAACTAAACATGTGCACGTGCACATGTGCATACATACATACACTCACACAGGAGTGAGGACATGTGAAACCAGTGAAATCTAAATCAGGTCTGTGAATTATACCAGTGTCAGTTTATTAGCTGTAATATTATAATATAATTATGCAAGATACCAATATTGAGGAACACTGGGTGGAGGAAGTATTTGACCCCTATTATTTCATACAAACGCATTTGAATCTAAAGTCATCTCAAGGAAAAAAAAATTAAAGGCAGATGGAAATTAAAATTAGAAAAGTAAGAATCAGTGTATCTATTAAATATGTTATATATCTGGTCTTTTCAAATGTTTAGAAAAGATTTTTTAATATAATTTTTTCAATTTTAAGGTTAATTTAAAATGTTAATACAATTTTTCTCAATATATTACTACTAATTCTAGATAAAAAACTTCAGTCTAAGACTCATATTTTTCCAACTGTTCTTTTTAAACTTAAACATACTGTAGTGTATTTCCTACTAGGTTATTTGTTTACACCACAAGACTGCTTTCAATGCATAATATTATTTGATATAATTTAATATAGAAATACAGAAATTTGATAAAAGTGTCAAAATATTAGGTCCTATGCATAACAACATTTTTGTGTTTATAATATAATTGCCTTTTTTCAAATATATAAAGAAACCATTAAAGTAGCAAACATGGCAAGTTTTAGAAAATTCAAAATATATTCTAAATTAACATAATGTAATAATATTCAGAATTTTAATTAATAGGAGCTATAATATAGAAGTGAATATTAGAAAGTGATCACTTAAAACTTCAATTATTGAATGGATGTTCATAAAACTTTTTAGAAAGTGTCCATTAACAATTAAATAATAACTTCCTGGAGTTCCCGTCATGGTTCAGTGGTTAATGAATATGACTAGGAACCATGAGGTTGCGAGTTCGATCCCTAGCTTTGCTCAGTAGGTTAAGGATCCGGCGTTGCTGTGAGCTGTGGGGTAGGTTGCAGATGCAGCTCAGATCCCGCGTTGCTGTGGCTCTGGCATAGGCTGGTGGCTACAGGTCCGATTCGACCCCTAGCCTGGGAACCTCCATATGCCTCAGGAATGGCCCAAGAAATTGCAAAAAAAAAAAAAAGAAACACACACAAAAAACAATTAAATAATAACTTCCATCACTCTGTATGCAAAAATGTCTCTTCTTAAATGAAATGAAATTGTATGCTAAATTCTGGAAGGTAAGGCCTCTTTGCAACCCAATATCCAGGGCTTACTGCAGTGTCTGCATGTGGTTGTCACATAATTAGTATTTGTTACAAATGAGTGAACAAACAGATGTACATATTTAGGTTCATCCCTACTGAATATTTGAGATCTTCTACAGATTTTCCAAAAAAAATCTCCAATATATTAACTATATTTCAGTTATTCCTTGTCCTCTTTTAAACTAACCATTCTTTTTACTTGTATCTAGTTTAAACCTTTATTTGTAAGATAGTTGCATTTCCTTCTACAGATGATACAGGTGGACAAGTAATGCTATTTGTGTTTTAATTTACTATTTATTGCCAATTACCTCACATTTAGTTGCACTAACAGAAAATGCAAGTAAATCATCTTAAACAAGAGGATTTATTGGGTCATCTAACTGAAAGGGCTAGATGTATTTTGGAAACAGACATAGTTTGATCTGGAATCTGACTTCATTTTCCTCCATTTCTCAGCACCTGCCCCCCATGTGGATACTGGCTTCATGCTCAGTTTTGATCCTTATAGTTGAAGATGTCTAGAGGAAGCATTTACTTTAACTACAAAAGAACAAATTTCAATGCTTTGTGCTTATTGTGCCACTGTTCATCCAATGTGTGTTATCTATGGAATGACATGGAGTAATTAGATGGGTTCTAGTTACCTTAAAAATCTGACTGGCTCAGATCCCGAGTGATTGGGACCCCACATCATTCTTAAAAATCAATGTGTAACTAATTCTGCCTAACTAATTGCATGTTGTATTTATAAGGAGGGAGTTTAGGAGTGATAGTTATAATGGCATTTGCTGGATGTTTTCTATCTGTTTCTCAATCAGAGAGACAAAGTGAGCCATGAATTTGGGGCAGATCATTGGTGAGATTTGGTTGCCGCGTTATAGCTCTAATCCTTGAGCACTTGCTTGGATAATGGGGTTTTCTCTGTGAAGAGTTAAGAAGATATAAACGAAAAAGAAAAAGGAAAAAAAATAATGTGATTGAAAGTACTGTGTACCTCAGTTGCTGATGCTGTCAGGATTTTGTGAAGAGCATGATACTTTTGTTTATGAATATTTGATACTTTATATGAAATTGTACATTGAGACAGTACATGGAGACTCTTAGAGCAAATGAAGAATAAACCTAGGAGAGAGTGAAAAAGTAAATGCTCAACTCATCTGGGTTTCAAAAATAAGCACTCAAATTTCAATAAGATATGATATTCCTCCTGATTCCAACTATTCCCCTGCTAAGAAATGTAAGTACAAATTGCAATAAAAATTGAGGATATGGAGTTCCCGTTGTGGCTCAGCGGTTAACAAATCCGACTAGGAACCATGAGGTTGTGGGTTCAACCCCTGGCTTTGCTCAGTGGGTTAAGGATCCCACGTTGCTGCGGCTCTGGTGTACACTGGCAGCTATAGCTCCAATTAGACCCTAGCCTGGGAACCTCCGTATGCCACAATAGCGGCCCTAGAAATGGCAAAATGACAAAAAAAAAAATTTGAGGATATACATTTTGGAATAGCTACAGAAACAATAATGCTTTTATGATGCCTGGTATAAAATATTTAAATAATTGCTCATATTAGAAAATATCATGAAGCTAGAGCAGGGTCTAAGAACCAAACTGAACATTTAAAAAGGTAAGGAATTGGAGTCATAATTTAAATTATGTCTCAAGTGGTAAGCTCAGAAATGAGAATGAATGTGTTATTAAGAGGGAGACAAGTCAGAAGGCACCAAAGAGGTCAGAGAAACCAAATGGCTAAAGAGACATTTAACCTCGAAAAATTCCAGAGATGCAATTTGTTTTTGACAAGTTTCAGTGAAAAGACATATTGTGAATAATGACATCTGTCAGATGATATGTATTTTTTAAGTGGACTGAACATATGCAGTAGAGCCTCTTTTATATTTTTGAGTTAGCCTGCCCCAGAAACAGATTTTCTCCTTCCATCGCCCAAATGAAGTTCTCAGTTCTCTTTGTCTCAGCTGACAAACTGTTTCTAAGATGTTTATGAAAATAATAGCTGAAAGTTCTTTGAAAAATAATAATTGAATGTTGCTACTGGATTTCAAAACTTCCTATAAATCTATAGTATACTAATGGTGAAAGGATAGACAAATCTACTAATGGAACAGAGGGGCATCTGGAAAAAACTTACATTAATATGGTAATTTTTTTAAACTAATGTGCTAGGCTAATTTAATGGGGAAAGTTTAAATTTTCCATCAAGTTATAATAGGTAAATTGAATATCTGACATTAGTTTAAAAAAAAAGTCAAACAATGTGGACCAGCATCTCATAACATCCAAAAAATTAAGTTCAGATTGATCATATAGCTAAATGTATATTACAGAGATTTCAGAAAAAAATATAAGGTAATGTCTTAGGATAAAGGTACTAAACAATACAAGAAACAGAAATAATGAATTTGACCTTATCAAAACTAAAAACTGTTTTTTGAAAGATATTTTTAATTTTAATAAAAGAAAAGAAACTCCATAGCCTATGGTAATGTATTAAAACATCTGCCATATAAAGAAATGATAAAAAACTGTACTCAGAATAGTGTATCTATATCTATATGTATTTTGAAAACTTCAATAAAATGATAGTCCAGTAAACATACAGAATTACTTGGGAAAAAAGACTTTAAAAAAGAAAGTGAATGTGTAAATGACTCATGAAAAGACACCTGACATGGTTAGTCTCTAAGGTAATGAAAATTAAAGCCATGATGAGATACAACTGCAAATCCCCAAGAATTAATGCCAAGTATTTAGAGGATGTAAGAATATAAAATTATACAAATTTGGAAAAGAGCTTGACATTTACTCATAAAGGTACATATATACCTAAAAATGACCCAGGATTTCCATTTCTAAGCACTTACTCCAAAGGAATGAAAATATATGTACAGAAATGTTCACAGCAGCCTTAAGCATAATCACCAAAACTGAAAAGACTGTTCTGTTTTAGGTAATGGATATATTTATACAATGGGATACCACCTACCAATTAAAAAGAGCAAATTACTGCTTTTCTAAAAGTATAAATAAAGAACACAGTTTAGTGAGTGACAGAAGCCTGCCATCCAATAAAATGTACAGTGTGTGTTTTCTAGTTAGTATTAAGCCCTGAACAGACAGAACTAAGATTTGATGAAGAGTATAAAACCAGTGATCTTGCTGGGTTGAGGAGTAGAGAGAGATATCAATGGTAGTTGAGAAATTTGGGGGATAAGAGATTTCTGTATCTTGATTGTGGTGGTGCTTAAATAAAGACATTTATCAATACACATTGATCTGTACACTTATATTTTATGAAAGACATAGCTCAATGAATTGATTACAATAAGACAAGCAAAAAATTATTTTATGAACACTTAGACTTTGTGAATTACAGAGCTGTCATTCTGTATCAAAGACTAGCCTAACAGAGTCTTACAAAACCTAAACAAATTGGGAAGCTTGAAAACAATGAGGGTTAGAAAAAAAAAAGATTTTACTCAATTTATAAGAACTTTAAAAATATTTTCCAATGTTTTAATTTTATGAAAGAGTTTCAGAAGCTTGTAGGATATTGTTGTTGGCAGATAGAAGCAGAAGAAAAAAGCATATGCATAGGATGCATCTTTGCTTTATAAATCATTTTGGATTTGAAAACATACAGGATATATTAATAAGAATGTTGACATCTTTTGAGTATTAAGATAGAGCCAATTTTTTTTTTTTACTTCAAATGTGTCAGGATAAGTGAACTCTCTAGCTAAATAATCAAGTTTAGTTTGAAATTATGACCATGTAACAATTACGAATTTTGTTAAATGTCTTCTTTCAGATAGATATCTCTTCCTCCATCTTTCATTCTCACTCATCCTCTTTTCCTCTTTTTACCAATAGTATGAATTCTTATCCATAAATCTGTGTTTTCCTTTTATATATAATACCATGCTGTTATTTTTTAAATGAAAAGTGATTCATTGTTACAAAGTATAACATTTCTTGTTTATGTTCCTGGAAATTGATTTTTGTTATAAGGATTTTGTCCTGTTTTCTTCCTGACAAGGCAAGGCTTACAGATGCAAATACCTATAAGCACATATCTTGAGAAAAGTTTCTGCCTCTGGGCAGATGTCCCAGCAGCTCTGCTCTATGTACAGTTAATGGACCATATCATAAAGACACATATGCTGCTAGACAATAAAAACTGATGGTGTACAAATGTTTGCAATATTTAGGTAGAATTTCAGTCACATGTATTGTGACACTGGCCATCTGGGAACAACTTAAAATATGTATACAGATTATTTTTGTAAACATATTTTGCTTTTTTGATGAAAGGTAGGTATGTTTTCAGCAGGAAAGTTATTCAAAAATACACAGTCTGCTTCCCTTAAGCACTACTAATATAATTTGCATTTAAGTTGATTATGCGCAGTCTTGAGCAATAGATTCTAAAAGCTACAACATTTTGATTGAAATTAAAAATAGCTTTAATTTTATTTTGGTGCTCTGTGTGTGTGTGTGTGTGTGTGTGATTTTAGAATGTCATATTTTATCTGAGAATACACTATTTTTTATTAGAACATTTTGAAGCTAATGATATTGTGAGAAACACCAGTTATTATATAACTACTGCACAATGTGTTTTTATAACTAAATGAATAAAGATGTAATATTTGAAGGTATGGCATAAACAAACACTGTGCTCTCTTATTCTATGCTATGAAGGATGTTTATTTTTAAGGCTGTCACTTTTGAATTCCACTGAATCTCAACAAAACAAAACCATTGAAGGGATACTCTTTCTTCACAATTGTTAGTATCTGCTCAAAAGCTATGCCTTCCATCATATTTAAACAAAACTGTCACTTTGTAAAATTAGACTATTAATTTTCACAAGGCATGAATCTCAACCTTCATGGTACTTTTTCAATATAATCATTAAGAGAAAGTTCATGAATACTTAATGAAAAAGAGGCATTTGCATCATATAAATACCTTCAGTCTCCTGTTCTGTATGCAGTAGTTGCACTACCATCTGTCAAAGGTTTCAGTTGACTGAAGTTAAAGCAATAAATTAATACAGTAAAAGATGCTACCAACAGTTTTAAACCAATTAAAATACTTGAAGCAGGCTCAATGCATGTTAAAATGTTATGTCTGCTTCTGCCATTAATCATGTATAGAAGAATTATAATAAGCCAACAACAGCTGAAGGAAAGTTAGTAGGAGTCAAGGGTGCTTTTCACTGTGGGCACTTCTAGCAAAGACTCACAAAATTAAAAAGTCAATCCTGGCATGTGCCCACCCCACTCACTATACCTTCCCTACATCTCAGGCAAAAGTGAAACTTACTATTATTTTTATTAAACATGTGAATACCTTTGTATTTCAATTGACATAGTTTGATATTTCATGTCTCTGAGAAATTACTACTAAATGGGATCTATTAGTGGAAAACTAAAACTTAATTTCCCAAATTTCCAGCTATCACTATTGAACTAAAGAGAAGACAGAGTATGGCCACCAAATAACTTTGAAAAAAAGTAGTTTTTCCCCAATTTATTTATTTTTTAAGGTACTTTTTATTTTTAATGCAGATGGATAAAAGAAAACAAGTGAAGATTTTATAAAATCCTTTTGATATATAAGAGATACCAATAAGATCACAAGATTGGAAAAGCAACAAGATTCTTATGTTTCATATATGAGATAGTAAATATTATCTCCAATTTTCATTCTTTGCAAACATGAAAAACAAGATTGTAACTTCACGTTTCTCAGGCTGGTAATATGTACCCTAAATTCTGATTATTAAATAAAATGAATGAGTTTTAATGGTGGGAGTTCAGTTCTATAATTTCTCTGAGAGTTGTGGGTTTTTTGATGGCTATTTGTCCTCATTATTGTAATTTAACTATAATTATTCTTAAATCACAATTTGTTGATTCAGTCTTTTAATTGTGTTGGCAGTTTTAGAGACACTAATATAAATTAGAAGAATTGGCAATTCCTGTCTATTCTATCTATCTGTCTATCTATCTATCATCTCCTTACCTACCGATCATCTATCGATTATCTATCTATATGGGCAGGCCTTAGAAATACTGCATGTTTGGTTCCAGACCACCACAGTAAAGTCAATATCATAATAAAGTAAGTGTAGTCTGCTAGGTGTGCAGCAGCATTATGTCTAAAAAACAGTATTCATATCTTAATTAAAAATACTTTATTGCTACAAAATGTTAACCATTATCCTCATCTTTTTTCTGGTGGAAGGTTTTGAATTTTGTTGATGGCTGCTGACTGATCAGGGTGGTGGTTGCTGGAGGTTGGGGTGGCTGTGGCAATTTCTTAAAATTAGACAATAATGAAGTTTGCTACATTAATCACAAATGATTCTTCTGTATCATGGAAAGCTGTTTTAGCCATAGTAGAATGTCTTACAAGATTGGAGTCAATCCTTTCCAAATCTACCACTGTTTTATCAACTAAGTTTAGGTCATATTCTAAATCCTGTGTTGTCATTTCAACAATCTTCATTGCATCTTCATCAGGAATAGGTTCCATCTCAAGAAACTGTTTTCTTTGCTCACTAAAAAGCAACTCCTCATCCTTTAAAGTTGGATCATGAGACTGCAGTAATTCAGTCACATCTTCAGGATCCATGCATGATTCTAATTCTCTTGTTATATCCACTACACCTGCAGTTAGTTCCCCCACTGACTCTTGAACCCCCTCAAGGTCATCTATGAGGGTTGGAATGAGCTCCTTCTAAACTCTTAATGTTGATATTTTGACCTCTTCCCATGTATCACAGATGTTGATGGCATCTAGAATGGTGAATCCTTTCCAGAAGGTTTTCAATTGACTTTGTCTAGATCCATCAGAGGAAGCACGATCTATGGCAGCTATAGTTTTATGAAATGTATCTGTTAAATAATGAGTTGAAAATTCAAATGGCTTATTGATTCATGGGTTTTAACATTTTGGTTGTGTTAGCAGCAGAGGCAAAAACATTAATCATGTTGTATATCTACATCAGGGCTCTTGGGTGACCATGTGCACTGTCAACTAGCAGTAATATTTTGAAAGGAATTTTTTTTTTCTGAGCAGTATGTCTCAATAGTGGGCTTAAACTATTCAGTAAACCATGATATCAACAGTCATGCTTTCCTGTTCCAGTCATAGAGCACAAGCGGAGTAGATTTAGCATAATTCTTAAATGCCTTAGTATTTTTGGAATGGTAAATAAACATTGGCTTCAACTTAAAATTATCAGTGGCATTAGCCTCTAAAAAGAGAGTCAGCCTGTCCTTTGAAGCTTGAAGCCTGTCACTGACTTTTCTTCTCTAGCTGAGAAAGTTCTAGGTGTTATCACTTCCAAGAGAAGGTCATTATATCTACAATGAAAATGGGTTGTTTAGTTTAATTATCTCACTTAGATCTCTTGGATAGCTTGCTATTTCTCCATCACCATGTGCTGCTTCACCTTACACTCATACAGAGATGTCTTTTTGGATTTCCCATTGTGGCACAGCAGAAAAAAATCCGACTAGGAACCATGAAGTTGCAGATTTGATCCCTGGCCTTATTCAGTGGGTTAAGGATACAGCATTGCCATGAGCTGTGGTGTAGGTCACAGATGTGGTTCAGATACCACTTTGCTATGGCTATGGCATAGGCTGGTAGCTATAGCTCTGATTCAACCCCTAACCTGGGAACATCCACATGCTGCTAGTGTGGCCCTAAAAAGCCAAAAAAAGTCTTCTTTCTTTAAACTTCATGAACCAACCTTTGCTAACTTCAAATTTCTTCTATAGCATTCTCACCTCTATCAGCCTTCACATAATTGAAGAGAGTTAGGGACTTACTTTGGATTAAGCTTTGGCTTAAGTGAATGTTAGTAGGTTTGATCTTCTATTCAGACCACTAAAATTTTCTCCACATCAAAAATAAGGCTGTTTAGCTTTCTTACCATTAGTGTGTTCACCACAGTAGCATTTTTAATTTACTTCAAGAAGTTTACTTTTGTATGCACAGCTTGGATAATGGGACAGGAGGCTGAGCTTTTGGCCTGTCTCATCTTCTGAAAAGAATTCCACACTAAGCTTAATCTTTCCTAGCTTTTAATTTAAGTGAGGGACATGTAACACTTCCTCATACTTAAACACTTAGAGGTCATTGTACAATTATTAATTTACCTAATTTCAACATTGCTGTGTCTCAGAGAATAGGGAGGCATAAGGAAAGGGAGAGAAAAGCTGGTCAGTGGAGCATTCAGAACACACACAATATTTATTGATTAAGATAATCATCTCAGGAGTTCCTGTTGTGGCTCAGTGGTTAACGAATCTGACTAGGAACCACAAGGTTGTGGGTTCAATCCCTGGCCTTGCTCAGTGGATTGAGAATCCGGCATTGCTGAGATCTGTGGTGTAGGTTGCAGACGTGGCTTGGATCCCACGTTGCTGTGGCTGTGACGTAGGCTGGCGGCTACAGCTCTGATTCAACCCCTAGCCTGGGAACCTCCCTATGCTGCAGGTGCGGCCCTAGAAAAAGGCAAAAATACCAAAAAAAAAAAAAGATCACCATCTCATAGAGTTTTGGTTTTCCCCCAAACAATTATAGTAGCAACATCAGATATCACTGATGACAGATCACTGTAAGAAATAAAATAAATTAGAAGTATTGGGATAATTAGATTGTGGGGGCATAATTAATGTGGTTGAGTAAGACGTAGTGCCCATGTTCTCTCAAAAACATGTCAAAAAAATCTATATGTGGGGAGGTGGGATTAAGATGGTGGAATAGAAGGACTGGAGCTCAATGTCTCTCCTAAAAACAACAAAATTCACAACTAAAGGATGAGAAATCTTCAACCAAATGGACTGGAAACCTTAAAGAAGACATCCTACTCCAGAAGACAAAGAGGAGCCCACATCAAGAGATACAAGATATAAAACTTATGCAAGAAGAGATGTAAAATACAACAAATGAAATAAAAAATTCATTAGAAGCAGCCAACAGAAGAATACAGGAGGCAGAAGAACGAAAAAGCAAGGTGGGGGATAGACGAGTGAAAATCATTGATGCAGAACAGAAAAGAGAAGAAAGATTGAAAAGAAATGAAGAGAGTCTCAGAGAACTCTGGGACAATGTTGAACGCACCAACATTGTATTATAGGGATGCCAGAAGGAGAAGAGAGAGAGAAGGGGACAGAAAAAATATTCCAAGAGATAATAGCTGAAAACTTTCCTAACATGGGAAAGGAACCACTCACTCAAATCAAGCAAGCACAACGAGTACCATATAAAATAAACCCAAGGAGGAATACACCAAGACACATATTAATCAAACTGACCAAAATTAAAGACAAAGAGAAAATCTTGAAAGCAGCTAGAGAAAAGAAACAAGTAACATACAAAGGAACCCCAATAAGGTTATTGGCAGATTTTTCAGCAGAATATCTGCAGGCCAGAAGGGAATGGCATGATATACTTAATGTGATGAAAGGAAAAAACCTCCAACCAAGATTACTTTACCCAGCAAGGCTCTCATTCAGATTTGAAGGAGAAATCAAAGCCTTCTCAGATAAGCAAAAGCTGAGAGAATTCAGCAACACTAAACCAGCCTTACAACAAATACTAAAGGGACTTCTCTAGGCAGAAAAAAAAAAGACAGCAACAGGAAACAAAAATACCACAAATGACAAGGCTCATCAGTAAAGGTATATATACAGTAAAGATATGAAATCACCAATGCACAATTATACCACTAATCAGAAATCATCAGAAGAGGTAGGTACAAATGCAGGACACTGAAGATGCACTTGCAATTAAGAGAACAACAACTTAAAACAATCTCATATACATATAGAATCTTATACAAAACTTCAGAGTAACTGCAAACCAAAAATCTACAACTGACACACACACACACACACATACACACACACACACACACACACACACACACACACACACACACAAGTCTCAAATACAACACTAGAGATAGTCATCAAACCACAAGAGGAGTGAACAAGAGAAGAAGGGAAGAAAAAAGAGCAACAAAAACAAATCCAAAGCAATTAATAAAATGGCAATAAGAACATAAATATCAATAATTACCTTAATTATTAATGGACTAAACACCCCAAACAAAAGTCATAGACTGGCTGAATGCATACAAAAACAAGAACCATATATATGCTGTCTTCAAGAGATGCACTTCACTTCTAGGGACACATACAAATTGAAAGTGAGAGGATGGAAATAAATATTTCATGCAAACAGGGCTCAAAAGAAAGCTGGAGTAGTAATACTCATATCAGACAAAATAGACTTTAAGTTGAAGAATATTTTAAGGGACAAAGAAGGTCATTACATAATGATCAAAGGATCAATCCAAGAAGAAGATATAACAATTTTAAATATCTATGCACCCAACATAGGTTCACCACAATATATAAGGCAACTGTTAACAACCTTAAAAGGACAAATTGACAATAACACAATCATAGTGGGGGACTTTAACACCCTACTTACAGCAAAGGAGAGATCGTCCAGACAGAAAATAAGTTAACACAGGCCCTGAATGAAGCATTAAACAAGATGGACTTAATAGATATTTATAGCATATTCCATGCAAAAGCAACAGAATACACACTCTTCTCAAGTGCACATGGAACATTCTCTAAAATTGATCACATCCTGGGCTACAAATCAAACCTCGGTAACTTTAAGAAAATTGAAATCATATAAAACATATTTTCTGACCACAACACTATACACCTGGAAATCAACCACAAGAATAAAACTGCAAAAAACACAAACACGTGGAGACTAAAAAACATGCTACTAAACAACCAATGGATCACTGAAGAAATCAGAGGAAACTAAAAAATACCTAGAAGCAAATGACAACAGAGATAAAACACTCCAAAACCTATGGGATGCAGCAAAAGCCATTCTAAGAGGAAAGTTTATAGCAATACAAGCCCACCTCAGAAAATAAGAAAAAGCTCAAATAAACAAGCTAACATTACATCTAATGCAGCTCCAGAGAGAAGAACAGACAAGACCTAAAGTTAGTAGAAGGAAAGAAATCATAAAGATCAGAGCAGAAATCAATGAACTAGAAACAAAGAAAACCATAGAAAAGATCAATGAAACAAAAAGCTGGTTCTTTGAAAAGATCAACAAAATTGATAAACCCCTGCCAGATGTATCAAGCAAAAAAGAGAGAGGACTCAAAACAATAAAATTAGAAATGAAAAAGGAGAGGTAGCAACGGACATCATAGAAATACAGAGGATCATAACAGACTGCTATATGCAGCTATACACCAATAAAACGGAAAACCTAGGAGAAATGGACAAATTCTTAGAAGAGTACAATCTTCCAAGACTAAACCAAGATGAAATAGAAAAGATGAGTGGACGAATCACAGGAACTAAAATTGAAACTGTGATTAAAAAACTCCCAACAAACAAAAGTCCAGGACCAGATGGCTTCACAGGCAAATTCTTTCAAACATTTAGAGAAGAGGTAACACTGATCCTTCTGAAACTATTCCAAAAAATTGCAGAGGAAGGGACACTCCCAAACTCATTCTATGAGGCCACCGTCACCCTGGTACCAAAACCAGACAAAGACTCCACAAAAAAAGAAAACTACAGGCCAATTTCACTGATGAACATAGATGCAAACATCCTCAACAAAATACTAGCAAACCACATCCAACAATACATTAAAAGGATTGTACATCATAATCAAGTGGGATTTAAACCAGGGATGCAAGGGGTCTTCAATATCTGCAAATCCATCAGTGTGATACACCACATTAACAAACTGAAGAATAAAAACCATATGATCCTCTCAATAGATGCAGAAAAAGCCTTTGACAAAATCCAACACCCATTTCTGATAAAAACCCTTCAGAAAGTGGGCATAGTGGGAACCTACCTCAACATGATAAAGACCATATATGACAAACCCGCAGATAACATCATTCTCAATGGTGAAAGCTGAAAGAATTCTTGCTGAGATCAGGAAGAAGACAAGGATGTCCACTCTCACCACTACTCTTCAACGTAGTTTTGGAAGTCCTAGCCACAGCAATCAGAGAAGAAGAAGAAATAAAAGGAATCCAAGTTGGAAAGGAAGAAGTAAAACTATCACTATTTGCAGATGACATGACACTATACCTAGAGAATCCTAAAGACTCTACCAGAAAAGTGTTAGAGCTCATCCACGAATTTGGCAACGTTACGGGATACAAAATCAATACACAGAAATTGATGGCATTTCTACACACTAGCAATGAAAGATCAGAAAGAGAAATTAGGGAAGCAATCCCACTTACCATCACATCAAAAGAATAAAATACCTAGGAGTAAACCTACCTAAAGAAACAAAAGACCTGTACTCTGAAAAATACAAGCCACTGATGAAAGAAATCAAAGATGACACAAATAGATGGAAAGATATATACCATGCCTGTGGACTGGAAGAGTTGATATTATCAATATTACTATACTACCCAAAGAAACCTACAGATTCAATGCAAGCCCTATCAAATTACCAAGGACATTTTTCACAGAACTCAAACAAATTAGTTTGAAGTCTGTTTGGGAGCACAAAAGACCCAGAATAGCCAAAGACATCCTGAGGAAGAAAAATGGAGCTGGAGGAATCAGGCTCCCTGACTTAAGACTATACTACAAGGCAACAATCATCAAGACCATATGGTACTGGCACAAAGACAGAAATATAGATCAGTGGAACAGGACAGAAGGCCCAGAATTAAACCCATGCACCTACAGCCAACTAATCTATGACAAAGGAGGCAAGAATATACAATGGAGAAAGGACAGCTTGTTTGATAAGTGGTGCTGGGAAAACTGGACAGCCATATGGAAAAGACTGAAATTGGAATACTCCCTAACACCATACACAAAAATAAACTCCAGATGGATTAAAGACCTAGATATAAGAGCAGAAACTATCAAACTCCTAGAGGAAAACATAGGCCAAACACTCTCTGACATAAATGACAGCAACATCTTCTCAGATCCACCTCTTAGACTAATGACAATACAACAAAAATAAATGAATGGGACTTAATTAAACTTCAAAGTTTTTGCACATCAAAGGAAACCCTAAACAAAATGAAAAGACAACCCACAGAATGGGAGAAAATCTTTGCAACGAATCAACTGACAACCAAACAACCCCATCAAGAAATGGTCAGAATATCTAAACAGACATTTCTCCAAAGAAGACATACAGATTGCCAAAAATGAAAAAATGTTCAACATCACTAATTATTAGAGAAATGCAAATCAAGACCACTATGTGGTACCACCTTACACCAGCCAGAATGGCCATCATCAAAACATCTACAAACAATAAGTGTTGGAGAGGGTGTGGAGAAAAAAAGAACCCTAGTACATTGCTGGTGGGATTGTAAATTGGTGCAACCACTGTGGAAAACAGTATGGAGATGCCTCAGAAAACTAAAAATGGAATTACCATTTGATCCAGCAATCCCACTCCTGGGCATCTATCCAGAGTAAACCATGACTCACAAAGACACATGTACTCCAATGTTCATAGCAGCACTATTTTCAATAGCCAAGATATGGAAACAACCAAAATGCCCATCAACATAGGAGTGGATCAAGAAGATGAGGTACATATATATGCACAATGGAATATTACTCAGCCATTAAAAGGAAAGAAATACTGGCATTTTTAGCAACATGGATGGACCTAGAAATTATCATGCTAAGTGAAGTCAGCCATACAATGAGACACCAACATCAAATGCTTTCATTGACATGTGGAAACTGAAAAAAAAGTACAGATGGAACTTCTTTGCAGAGCAGATGCTGACTCACAGATATTGAAAACCTTATAGTCTTCGGAGGAGACAGTTTGGGGGGTGGGGGGATGTGCTTGGGTTGTGGGATGGAAATCCTGTGAAATTGGATTGAGATGACCATTACACAACTACAGATGTGATAAATTCATTTGAGTAATAAAAAAAATCTATATGTGGAACGATTCATGCAGAACATCTACTGAATGCTGGCAGAAGACCTTAAGCCTACAAAGGGTGTGGGGGGGGAACCTTCCACATATATGGGTATAACAAAAAGAAAAAAAAATTGAGAGAGAAGAGAAAAAAATGAATCAAGATGGGACTGGCACTCCTAAGAAGGAACTGTGAAAGAGGAAAGGAATCTGCACCCTGGGAGGCCACCTAACTGACAAGGAGCTCAGCCAGAGACAGAGAGGGAACTTCAAAGCATTGGAGAAAAGCATAGCTGCTGGACTGAGGAGGGAAAAGCAGAGAGAAAGAGCTGCACAAACCATTGGAAACACCACCTCTGAACACCACAGCCTGAGATGCTTGGGTGGGGACTGGGCACCAAGACTCAGGCTCTGGAGGTCAGTTCTAGGGAAAGGACTAGGGTTGGCTGTGTGGAGAGATCCTGAGGGTTAGGGAGTTGTGTGCCAAGGGCTGGGGAGTAGAGCACAACAAATACTCTTTAGAGTATATTTGAACCTATGTGACTATCAGGCTAAAGGAAGCAGATATAGGAAGGTGTTAACATACTTGAAAAACAGGGCAACCACAAATCGAAACCAAACCTTACATTCACAAAATTAAAAAGAAGAGGACACAAGCATAAAATAAAAGGAAATCATCCAAAAAAAGAAACAAAGGAGAAACATAGAGTCAACTGGAAAACAAGATTTAAAATGGCAATAAATACATTTTATCAATAATTTCCTTAAATGTCAATGGACTGAATGCACCAATCAAAAGACACAGAGTGGCAGACTGGATTAAAAGAAAAAAAAACAAGAATCTATAATATGCAGCCTACAAAAGACTCACTTTAGGGCAAAGAAACATAAAAATTGAAAGTGAGGGGATAGAAAAAGATATTTCATGCAAATGGAAAAGACAGAAAAGCAGCAGTTGCAATACTCAGACAAAATAGACTTTAAAACAAAGGCCATGAAGAAAGACAAAGAAGGACACTATTTAAAGATAAAAAGATCAGTTCAAAGAGAGAAAATTACACTCATCGATATACATGCCCCTAATATAGGAGGACCCAAATACATACATCTGATGCTAACAGCCATAAAAGTAGAAACTGATGGGAATACAATACGAGTAGGAGACTTTAGCACCCCATTCACATCAATGGACATATCCCCTAGCCAGAAAATCAATAAGGCAACAGAGATCCTAAATGACACAATAGAACAGTTAGACTTAATTGATATTTGCAGGACATTATTACATCCCCAAAAATCTAAAATACACATTCTTTTCAAGTGCACATGGAACATTCTCAGGTTTTGACAACATACTGGGGCACAGAACTAACCTTAACAAATCTAGGAGTATAAAAATTATGTCAAGCATCTTCTCTGACCACAATTGCATGAAACTAGAAATAAACCACAGGAAAAGAAATGAGAAAAAAACTGACTACATGGACACTTAGCAACATGCTACTAAAAAAACTAATAGGTCAATGAGGAAATCAAAAGGGAAATTAAAAAATACCTTGACACAAATGATAATTAAAACACAAGTATTCAAAATCTATGGGATGCTGCAAAAGCAGTTCTTAGAGGGAAGTTCATAGCTATACAGACCTGCCTCAAAAAAGAAGAAAAATCTTAAATCAACAGCTTAATATACTACCTAAGAGAATTACAAAGGAAGAGCAACAAAAAAAGCTAAAGTCAGTAGAAGGAAGGAAATCATAAAGATTGGAGAGGAAATCAATAAAAGAGAGATTAAAAAAATTGAAAATAGGAAATCAACAAAACTAAGAGCTGGTTCTTTGAAAGGGTAAACAAAATTGACAAACTTCTGGCCAGACTCTCCAAGAAGAGAGAAAGAACCCAAATAAAGAAAATGATATATAAAAAAGGTGAAATCTCAATGGATACTGCAGAAATAGAAAGAAAGAAAGAAAGAAAGAAAGAAAGAAAGAAAGAAAGAAAGAAAGAAAGAAAGAAAGAAAGAAAGAAAGAAAGAAAGAAAGAAAGGAAGGAAGAAAAGAAAATACTATGAACAATTATATGCCAACAAAATTGACAATCTAGAAGAAATGGACGACTTTCTAAAGACACACAGCCCACCAAAACTGAATCAAGAAGAAACAGATCAACTGAACAGACTGATGACTAGAAACAAAATTGAATATGTAATAAAAACATTTCCTGCAAACAAAAGTCCAGCATCAGATGGGTTCACAGGTGAATTCTACCAAATATACAAAGAACTTAAACCCATCCTTTTTAAACTTTTCCAAAACGTTAAGAGGAAGGAACAATCCCAAAGACATTCTATGAAACTACCATCACTCTAATGCCAACACCAGGCAAGTATACTGCCAAAAAAGGAAATTATATGCCAATAGCTTCAATGAATATAGATACAAAAATGGGCAGAAATGTAAACAGACTCTGCAAAGAAGACATACGGATGGCCAAAAAACACATGAAAAGATGTTCAACATCACTCATTATTAGAGAAATGCAAATCAAGACCACTATGAGTGACCACCTTACACTGGCCAGAATGACCATCATCAAAACGTCTATAAGCAATAAACGCTGGAGAGGGTAAGGAGAAAAGGGAACCTTTTTACACTGTTGGTGGGAATGTAAATTGGTGCAACCACTGTGGAAAACAGTATGGAGATTCCTCAGAAAAATAAAAATGGAATTACCATTTGATCCAGCAATCCCACTTCTGGGCCTCTATCTAGAGAAAACTATGACTCAAAAAGATACATGTACTCCAGTGTTCACTGCAGCACTCTTTTCAATAGCCATGACATGGAAACAACCTAAATGTTCATCGACAGAGGAGTGGATCAAGAAGATGTGGTACATATACACAATGGAATATTACTCAGCCATTAAAAGAATGAAATAACAGCATTTGCAGCAAAATGGGTGGACCTAGAAATTATCCTGCTAAGTGAAGTCATTCACACAATGACACAGCAACATTAAATGCTCTCACTTACATGTGGAGTCTAAAAAAAGGACACAATGGACTTCTTTGCAGAACAGATACTGACTCACAGACTTTGAAAAACTTATGTTTTCCAAATGAGACATGTTGGGGGGTTGGGGGAAGCACTGGGGGTTTGGGATGAAATGCTATAAAATTGGGTTGTGATGATCATTGTACAACTATAAATGTAATAAAATTCATTGAGTAATAAAAAAAATTCTCAACAAAATTTTAGCCAACTGAATCCAACAACATCTAAAATAGATCACACATCACGACCAAACGGGATTCATCCCAAGTTCCCAAGGATGGTTCAACATATACAAATCAATCACCATCTAGAATATTAACAAGAGAAAGGTAAAAAAAAAATAACACATGACCATCTCAATAAATACAGAAAGAGCATTTGACAAAATCCAACATCCATTCATCATAAAAATTCTTACCAAAGTGGGTATAGAGGGAACATATCTTAACATAATAAAAGCCACTTATGACAAACCCACAGCCAATATAATACTCAATGGAGAAACACTGAATGCCTTCCCACTAAAATCTGGGGGAAGACAAGGATGCCCACTCTCACCACTTTTATTCAACATAGTATTAGAAGTCCTAGCCACAGCAATCAGAAAAACAAAAGAAATAAAAGGTATCCAAATTGGAAGAGAAGAGGTAGAATTGTCACTCTATGCAGAGGACATGGTACTATATATATAGAAGACCCTAAGGACTCTACACAAAAACTACTTGAACTGATCAGCGAATTCAGGAAAGTAGCAGGATACAATACTAACATTCAGAAATCAGTTGCATTTCTGTATACTAACAATGATATATTAGAAAAGGAATATTTTAAAAAATACTTTTTTAAAGTAGCACTCCAAAAGTTAAATACCTAGAAATAAACCTGACCAAGGAAGTGAAAGACTTATATGCTGACAATTAGAAAAGATTAATCAAGGAAATTAAAGAGGATTCAAATGAATGCAAAGATACTCTATGCTCCTGGATTGGAAGAATTAATATTGTTAAAATGGCATACTACCCAAAGCAATCTACAGAGCAAATGTTGTTGTAAAAATAGACTCAATAGACTTGCTTGACACAAGGTTGCCACAAAACTTTAATTTGTGTAAAACAGAATATCTGCAAAGTGCAATAAAGTGAAGCACAATAAAATGATGGATGTCAGTACCTTATGATGATACAGATTGATTCAAATGTCAAGTGGCTCTGAAAACATGCCTAGGCCAGTTGCTTTCAGGCTTCCCCACCTGAGTAGTAGAGTATCATGAAGAATCCCACCACAGTCATGTGCACACAGAACCAAAACAAGGGGTGAGTAGTGGAAACTCCACCAAAACATAGGAACTACTATCTTCTCTCCAAAATGGGGAAATATTATTCTTGGAAGATAAAACAATGTCCACTGCACTTTAATTTGTAGTCCTCTTTTCTGCTCACCTTGTTTTTAATTTCTTAAGTTTATCTCAACATATGATTAATTTGGCCAAAACCACACTATTACATTTCTATTACTGAATGAAACAGACAAGATGGCATCGCACCCCTATGACAACTCATAAGATGAGGACCAGTACTGGGGCTACACTGCTGATAATGGTTCTGTAGTATCTATTACAATCAGAATAACTGGCAAATATAAATAATATCTACTATTTATTGAGAGCTATGTTCCATATATTTTTATAACCATTTTATTATTATAAAAATTTTTATATTTATTAAGATCTCTGGAGAATGAATGATTTGGGTTTGAATGGTCCTTAGACGGAAGCTCAACATTCTAAGCTTTTATTTTCATATAGAGATTATAGCAGCACATATTTCATTTCCTTGTGATGATATTTAAATGAAAAAAATATATAAATTATGCATAATATCTGGTATCAGCTGAGGTCTCAATAAATGTTAGCTATTCATTAATGTTGGATATGAATCCAAGGTTTTTTATGACTGTGTTACTTGTTCATTGTCACATTGTTTATTTGACATGTCACATTGTCAAAGATAACATGGTTTAAACCCTGTTTATTCGACTTCAGAATCCTTATTTTGATGACATTGCATCATTTTTCTCCAGGTCCCCATGGCTTTTCTCTTACATATTAAAAGTCATAGAATTTTTATACAAAAGAGACAGTAGAATGCATACAGCTTAGATGTTTACATATGATGACATTATAGCCAGAGAACACTTAGTTCCATGTGAAATATCACAAAATTGGTTAATGGCCTAGTTGAAACTAGAGGTTAGTCCCCTTGACTCCCAATTCAGGGCTTTAAAATGAGGTTATGTTGAAAGAATGAGGAGAAAGCACATAATACAAATGTGACTTCTCTATCATCATGGTAACATGAAAAAGAATACCGGAGACTCACCACCAATTTTGGAAAAAGCATATGTCCAGTAATGTAAAATTTCAACTCCGTCCATAATAAAGGTCATCATTTTCCTGAATTTTTCCAACATTTTTGTCTTAAAAATTGTTTGCCACATATATATTTATCTACTTAATATTTAGTTTTGCTTATTTTTCTTCTTTTTCTTTCTTTTTTTTTTTAATGGATACATGAAAGGCATATGGAAGTTCCCAGGCTAGGAGTCAAATCAGAGCTGTAGCTGTGGTCTACACCACAGCCATGGCAACACTGGATCCAAGCTGCATCTGCAACCTATGTGGCAGCTCGTGACCATGCCAGATCCTTTACCCATTGAACCAGGCCAGGGATCAAATCCACATACTCAATAGAGACAGCATCAGGTTCTTAATCTGCTGAGCCACTGTGGGAAATCCTAGTTTTGCTTGCTTTCGAACCTTATAAATTTGTATCAAACTACTAAATATTACTAATCTATTACATTTACATAGAATCAGATACATTACCCCTACATTTGGAACATAGTATATATAGGGGAAAAAAGCTTATTAAAAGAGCTCTCTTTAATTGATGCTTCTTACTTGTATTTGTCACTCCTTGAGCATCTGTCAAGTGCCAGAATCAGTCAGGAAGAGAGGACTAAGATATTTCTCTATACCAAGAGTATCTTAATATACTAAGGTATTTCTCTATACCAAGGAAGATGAATATAACTCCTTAAATATGACAACCTACTTTATGGAAATATCCTATTGGTTAGGAAAAATAACCATGAGTACCAACTAAATGGAAACAAGTTCCTTGAGTGAAAAGTGAGGGTCTATTAAAAATAAAATATAGGCAGTGTGACTGTTTTATCTGGATACTGGTTTGATCAAGAAACACAGGCAGAACGTTAAAGCCATTGAAATCTCCCTGGTAACACATCTGAAGAAGAGTAGAATTATGCTTTCAAACAGTTTGTGATCCCCATGACATGCTCTTTATCTATTTATCCTTTAGACTCAGCCCTATGCCCCCTACCAAATCCTCTGCTTTTCAATCTCATATCAATTTTCATATTAAATTTGTCAACATTGCTTATTCATTTTAGGTAATCAAATAACAAAATAATATGAATAATATGTTTTTTTCTCTATTTCACTACATTTATTTTGTTCTTTGGTTCTTTTTTTTTTTTGGCTGTGCCCATGCACCTGAAAGTTCCTGGGGCAGGGATAGAACTGCACCACATTAGTGGCCTGAGCCACTGCAGTGACAATGCTGGATCCTTAACCCATTTGCACAAGGAAACTCCTCAATTTCATTGCATTTAATCATATATAGTGAAATCAAAACTGCAAAATATATGCAAGTATAATATCACTAATAAAAATAATTGTTTTATTTCCCTAAACTTTTAGCTTCACATAGAGGAAGCCCTCATCAGGGTCAGCTGGATAACTACATGTATTCACACATGCTACTCCCACCCCTGCCTGGGTTATTTACTCCCATTCAAATATGCTTTACTAACTCTTCAAAACTTCAGTCCAAGCACCACCTTCTCTGGAAAGCCCACCTGATCTGAGTCAGAGAGAATCCCTTCCTCTGTGTATTCAAAGCACCTATTCACACCACTGCCATGAGCCCTAATTATTTTGGACCAGCATCAAAAGAGAGTTGCCTGCAACAGCTTTAAAGACATACACTAGGTCTTACTCATCCACTCTCAGCATGAAGCAGACTATCTTGTAGATGAAGACACATTTGACTGAAAGAATGAACTAGTGGGGATAGTTTGTTAGCAACTCACCAAGAGGGGAGTTTCTATATAACAAGGGTCATATGTCTCTTTTTCTTGTCTTTTCCAAATTTTGCTAATAATCCAAATGATTCTTAGCTGTTTGGATTAGATTACCAGTTTATAAACCATGAGGGCCCACATTAGGAATTAGGAATTTGCCCCAAGATTAGTATCTTCAAATAGCACACACATTATATGGATATCCAAGCTTTTCTTTGAGTTTAGCAATAATGCTTTTATGATATGAGCTATATTTTGCTTCTATTATCCTCTGTGACTATTGAGCATATCTTGTTATCCTTTGTCCACATTTGGCAAAACTCATGGCCAACATGGCAAAAATTTACCATACTTTAAATAAAAACAGAATTAATACAATGGGGTATGGCAGCCCTCCACTAACAGACAATAATCAAATGACATAAATTCGATTTTTCGAGGGGGGTACACCCATGGCATATGGAGGTTCCTAGGCCAGGGACTGAATCTGAGCTGCTTCAGCAACCTATGCCACAGCCACGGCAATGCCAGATCCTTAACCCACTGTGCTGGGCAATGAGAGAATAGGCAATGCCACAGAGATAAACTGGATCATTAACCCACTGAGCCACAGCAGGAACTCCAGACTTGATATTTTATTTTATTTAATTAATTAATTTATTTATTTATTTTTGCCATTTCTTGGGTTGCTCCTGTGGCATATGAGGTCCCCAGGCTAGGGGTCGAATCGGAGCTGTAGCCACTGGCCTATGCCAGAGCCACAGCAATGTGGGATCCGAGCTGCGTCTGCAACCTACACCACAGCTCATGGCAACGCCAGATCCTTAACCCACTGAGCAAGGCCAGGGATCAAACCCGCAACCTCATGGTTCCTAGTCAGATTCGCTAACCACTGAGCCACAGTGGGAACTCCAGACTTGATAGTTTAAAGTTTGTGATTATTAAATTGGGAGAAGAAGCTGTTAATGTTTTTTTTTTCCTTATCATTACTCATCCTCTTTATATAAAGCATAATATTCTCTACCTACATTTCAATTAAAAGTCTCCTATAATGGAGTTCCTGTCATGACGCAGTGGTTAACGAATCCGACAAGGGACCATGAGGTTGAGGGTTCGGTCCGTGCCCTTGCTCAGTGGGTTAACAATCCGGCGTTGTGGTATAGGTTGCAGACGCGGCTCGGATCCCGCGTTGCTGTGGCTCTGGCGTAGGCTAGCGGCTACAGCTCCGATTCGACCCCTGGCCTGGGAATCTCCATGTGCCGCAGGAGCAAAAAGACAAAAAAAAAAAAAAAAGTCTCCTATAATGACATCCCTAACATTAAATGTGTGAAATAATTATGTACATAAGTTATTTTTAAAAATAATAAAAAGTGCTTTACAGATCAGGAAATAAAAGTTTAATCACAATCTCACATTTTTAAAGTTAGAAAAACATTATTTTAATTTCAAATAAAGACATTCCATTGAATGCTAAATGACTGACATTATGCAAATTAGATATAGACCACTATAATAGTGTTTCACACAGGTGTACTATATTTCAAACTACCGTCAGAATAATCTACTCAATTCATATTTGATAAGCATAGAAAACTGTATTGCAAGCTTGCCATGCTTCAAGATTTATCACTAAAAAGCTATCTTTAAAGCATTTCTGGGTTGCAAATTAATTATAATGAAAGCACCCTTATGAAGTTATTATTTTCAGTGCATTTTATTTTCTTTGCAGAGTGGTTTTACACACATAGTCATGTTTTTAGGCATCATCAGCAGACACATACTTTGATTGCCAAAGAATGAGTTGAACAAATAGAAGAGCCAATTATATTTGGAATAGAATTGGAATTAAGTACAGAAAATTAACATATATTTTATGGTGTGTGTGTAGATTTTGCTAGTACCATAATATTCTTGATAATAGTGATTACTATAATATTTATTGAAAGTGTATTGAATGTTATAGGCATTGTGATTAAGAAAAGATAGACCTGAATTTTCTTAGTGTTTTTCAAGTTACTTAAAAACCATTTGTGTTTGAGTTCCCACTGTGTAGCAGTGGGTTAGGGCTCTGGCATTGTCTCTGTGGTGGCTGAGGTTACTGCTGAGGCATGGGTTCAGTCCCTGGCTGATGCAATATGTTAAGGATCAGGTGTTGCCACCCCTGTGGCTTATGTTGCAGCTGCATCTCAGGTTTGATCCTAGGCCTGGGAACTTCCATGGGCCATTGATGTGGCCATAAATAAAATAATAAATAAATAAATAAATAAATAAATAAATAAATAAATAAACTAAAAAAACTATTTGTGTCTTTTTTCACTAATGATGCATATCAAGGCTGCACATTTGGAGACAGATTGATAGAACAGGTCAAGATATAGATTAGATTAGATAGATAGATAGATAGTCTCACTTTGCCTTGTGAATATATTTAAATTTCCTAGGATGAGAAATATACACATGCTTTTTCTAATGTATTTCTCATTAGTATACACCAATATACTAAGTATGCATGCATTAGGGAAGATGAATTGTTCTCTGATAATTCATTTTACTCTACAGTGTAGGTATAAAAACACAATGCTAATACATGGATGGGAGGCATACTTTACTATTTTTGTTTTTTTTTTCTGCTTTGAAGTAAATATACTAAAATAATCATAAGTGTGTTATAACAAAATACATGTAATATCCATTTGTTTGACCATAACTGTAAGAAAATACCCCAAAATAAGACACTAATAAAGCTTCTTTATTACTTGTATCATTTTTATATTATTGCCTAACAGAACCCTCTCACACCTAGTGGCCTGTAAAACAAACTTGCTTTTTATACAATTCTGTGGGTTGGGAATTTGGTTAGAGGTCAATAGAGATAGTCTTTCTTTGCTTCAGGAAATGTGGGCAAAGCTTACCCACAGTCAGATGGCAGGTTGGCTGAGTGCTATCTTGTCCAGATTTCTTTATTTATAGGTGTGTCATTTGACCGAGACCGTTAACTGAAGTACCAAAACATTCTCTACCTGATTTCTCCACAGCTAGCTCAGGACTCATCATACAGTCCCTGAATTTCAAAACAAGTATCAATGAATGAGGTTATCAAGGCTTTACATATGTCACAGTTTCTAATGTCCCATTGGTCAAAATAAGCTAAATGACCAAGCTTAGATTCAATATGAAGAGAGACTACACAATGATCAGGATAACCATTAGGCATAATTCATTGCTAGATATTAATGTAATAACAAACCATAGAATGTGGCTCTAATGATTCCTAACATTATGTCATGAAAAACATACATAGCCCTTTCTAAGATATCTGAAATCTCAAATGGTCATTAAGTCTAATTTCTATGATCTCAGGATTTGGATTACATCAGGTTGCAGATGAAGTTTCTTGATATAATTCCTTGAGTATTTCTCCTCTTTATACATAGACTTTATAATTAAAGCAAAAAGATACATTTAGACATTCCACATGAAAAGTTAAGACAAGGATAAGGTAACATATTTTTTTTACATTCTATTCAAAAACTGGATATAATGGAATGCACATAGGAACACTGGATCATAGCAATTTTAAAATTCAGCCATACACACATTTTCAGGTCTCTTGTTCTAAAGACAGAAAACATTCTCAGATTAGGGCCCAGCTAATTTTTTTTTTTTTTTTTGGTGGAACTCCTTATCTAATTGTTCTCCATGGTTCTTAGATCTGCTGTTTGAACTGTTGGTTCTGTTCTCTGAGGGATTTTTTTCTTTTCCATAAATAATGGGCTGTGTTCACAGCTGAACAACTTTCACGATGTTTCTTATCATAGACACTTGGAAAAGCAGAGGACTTTTTTTTTCCTTCACTTTGAATCATCTCAGTCCCTTAAAGTCTAGTCTTTAGGTGATCTTTTAAAATAAAAGTATCTTAGGAGTTCCCATTGTGGCTCAGTGGGTTAAGAACTTGACATAGTATTCATGAAGATGCAGGTTCAATCCCTGACCTTGCTCAGTGAGTGAAGGATCCAGTGTTGCTGCGGCATAGGTCCCAGATGCACCTTGGATCCAGTATTGCTGTGGCTGTGGTGTAGCCCAGCAGCTCCAGCTCCAATTTGACCCCTAGCCTGGGAACTTCTATTTTCCACAGATGTGGGCCTAAAATAAATAAATAAATAAATAAATAAAATTATCTTAAACTCTTTGGGTGTTACCCATGAATCTTACTGATATTTACTCCATAAATAAATAAATAAATAAAATAAAATTATCTTAAACTCTTTGGGTGTTACCCATGAATCTTACTGATATTTACTCCATGATTCAAAAGTCACTTTCATAATTCTTTTTAAGACAATCTTTTTCTACTTTGGGTTTGTCAGGCTACTGAGAAATTGAACACAGATTCTTATAAATGCTTTTTTATAAATGAGAAACACCAACTTGATAATTTCCAGGGTCTTATGAAAGGGTGTTATAGTTTCAAACCTCAGATCATTTCTTACTTTGAGAATGGAGAAGCTAGGTAAGAGGTACACACAATTTTATTTTCTAATCCACTATGTACTGAGTTTTCAGTTTCCTCTAAATTCTGCATATAAAGTGAATACTTACATTTTTTTAGTAATTCTTGAATGTAGTGCTATATCACAACTGGAAATTCATAATTTATATTTTCAACATTTTTTTCCTAGAAATTAACCTAGCCTGATCCACAATATCTTTAGGTTATTATTACTATTTTTTAATCTTCTGGGTTACTGAGGTGATACTATTTACCTTTCTTTCTTCTACTACATGAGTCTCCTTTCTATCAGGCTCCAAAAGTAGTTTCACAACTTCTTTCTGGTTTTATCTAGACATTATAAACTGCCTTCTCATGTATTTACAGTGTTGAATGATATATATTTTTTAAGAAGACAGGACAGAATTTCTAAAGAGTTTGAATGTGCAAGAAGAATATAAGTGAAGGTGAAAAGCTTCCAGTTTTCTATAATACACTGATAATATTGTGGTGGATTTGTATCAAGTCAACTTAGCTAAGATGGAACCATATTTCTCAGAACTTCCTTCCCTGCCTACTTCTGGGTTAGCATGAGCCATGAGAGATATTTTCCATAGAAGTCTGAAAGAATAAATGAAGTAATGGCCATCTTCTTCTTGTGCTCAAAAACTTTGCAGTGGGCACAGACTGTTGTAGTAATCACGCATATCAATACTTATCTGTTGGCTGGCCTGGTGAGCTTGGACTAGTAGGTAGGCCCATAGCAGTTCCAGCTCCTGTTGAATCTCTCATTTTAGTTTCTCTAGGCCAGGTATGTATTTAATTCCATAATGAAGGGAGATTGCTTTTCTTGCAGGCAACCCATCCTCCAATTGGAGATTTGGAGGTGGTGAGACAGTATACTAAGTTCCAATATATCCTCATAGTTTATAGTTCAGACTCACAGCTTTCTGTCTGTCTCCACTTTCCTCATTTTACCTCCATTTCCCTTTCTGACTGCCTATCCATCAGACCTCAGTCTCCAGCACTGGAAACAGAAACAGCAGTCTCACATAGACTGTATGTCCCCAAAATTGTGAAAGGTGAAAAAAATCCTTATAATAAATTAGAGATAGTAGATATGTTAATAGACTGACAACCCTTATAATAAATTACAGATAAAATTTATGTAGACAGATATAGATATTTATAATGCATACATATGTAGAAAGAAATAGATATATAAATAGATTATTAAATACTTATTTTTAATTCATCCTAACTGTATTTCTATCCTGACCATAACGTTACAATTATTAACTGGATAGCAAATGCAAGAGGAGGTTTGGTTAGTAGAAGAGAATTACTGAGTACGGTTTTTAACGTGCTATTTTCAGTTGCCTGGAATGGATCCAGGGAAAGATCAACATTAGATCTGAATCTTAGACTATAAGGCTGGGCTGGAGTTAAATATTTAGAAGTAGACAGCGTATCAGCTGTAGTGGTAGCCATTGGTATAAATGGAACTTGAGAAAAACTGAGGGCAAAAAACTATAAGTTAATACTAACAGTTAAAAAGGAAAAAGAGAGAGAAACCCACAAGAGACAGAGAAGGAATGAAGAAATTAAAAGAGTAGCATTCTGTAAGTCAAAAAAGGAAAGCAATTAGGGAAGAAGATCATACACAGCAGAGTATAATATCACAGTTGTGCCAAGTAAAATCAGAACTAACGTAATCCATGGATTGGACAGTTTGAGGGACATTGCTCACTTTGGCAATACTAGCTTCAGGGAAATTACAAAGTAAACTCCCCAGTGGATTAGCCCAAATAATAAATGGGAAATTGGAAAAGTGCTAATGATATGTAGAATCCTTGGAAGTATAGGTATGAAGGAGGAGGAATAACAATACTTAGCTAGAGGGCATTTTGAAATTAGGGTTTTTATTTGTTTGTGTTCAAGATGAGATTGAACTAAAGGCAAAAACCCATGGAAATAGAGGTGGTAAATGGATGAGGATGATTAAATCTAATTTTCAAATGGATATAAACCCAGGTCTAAATTATTTAACAAACTTGGGGTAAATGTATACTGAGTTAAATTGATGAAAGAATTAAGGTTAGATTTGCTGCAGATAAGTTTATAAAGGTGTGAAAAAAAACTGAGGAAAAAGTTGGAGGATTTCAACTTTTTCATCTTTTTAGTGGTTTGAATAGTATTTCCTGAAAAGATAAGACCAAGTCCTAATCCCTGGTCCCTGTGAATATGACCTTATTTAGAAATAGGGTCTTTGCATGTTACCAAGTTAATGTAAGCTCATAAGGTGCTATGATGTTGGAGACCACATTTCTGAGTCTCTTTGTAATTAGGTGTGAGCATGATACTAACTATGGCAAATAAAAAAATCAGAGTGATGTGTGTAATCCCTGAGTGCACATTTGTAATGATATCCTTTGTCTTCTACTTCCTCCCTCTCACCTTTCCTTCAGGCTGGGATGTGAACATGACAGTGGGAGCAGCATCTTCTGTGCACCTGTGGACAGCACCTCCAGGGATGAGAGAGCAACAAAATGAAAGGAATTGGGATTCCTGTGTGACAGGTGATATAGAAGCCTCTACTGAGACAAACTGCCACCACGGCCTTTTCCATAAGAGACCAATAACATTCTATTGTATTTGTGCCACTTCATTAAAGAATATTTATGTGACAACAAAATTATAGCTCACAAAATAATGAGCTATTTAAACATTTGTTGAATTATATTCCTAAATAATATGTGAAACAATTGACTCTGATCTCTTGAAAATTCAGGAATTTATGCCTATGTTGGAAATTATTTCTAATCAAATTTATAAATACATTTTTTTTGAGAGCAGAAACACAGACAATTTAAAGACTGGAAGTCACAAACCTGATGAAAAGTTAATGTGGATCACTGCTTCAGACAATTTCTTAAACAAAAAGACATGGCTTCAAATTAGATGGTGGAATTCTTTTAGAAAACAGGAATCAGAGAAAGGCAAGGGTGGTAACAAATTAAGTAGAAGGTGGTAATACATTACTACTGTGAAAAAGGTCAATGTTATTCTCAAACGTATACACCAAGTAGTTTCTTGTAATGGAAGGGATTTAATTTTTGTGAAAACAGCCTTGTTCCAAGGACATCAAAAGCTCACTATGATACATTATTGTCCTGTTGGAGATAAAATAAACCTCAAAAGAGGAATATAATTATAGGTTTAAGAAAACATACTTGCTATATTCATAATAGATCCATTATACAATTATCATATTCAAACCTATCAAATATATTTTCCTTGCTTAAAAGAATCCTTATTTTTATCATATATGTAAATATTGTCAATAAAACCCTGATTTTTAAGGAAAAAAACAGTATCTAGTTTACTTATGACATCAAAATTACATACTTACTAGATGTTTACCATCAAACAGTCAATGTGGCCAAATATTGGAATGAAATTAAGGATAAAGGACAATCTTAGTATTTTATACTATACAAAGGAAAAAAGCATTAAATGGAAATTGTTGAAAATGCTTATTACAAAACCAAGTATGAGTACTCTTAGAGAAACTTGAATTGAAACCTAATAGGGCTTAGATTTCAGAGGAATATTGAATGAGGTTACTTGTATATACAACAAGTGGGGAAGGAAGATGATTAGCTAATAATTTACCCAACAGTCCTTCCTTTCCCTACCCCAACTACACATGCACTCACAACAGAGAGAGAAGGGGTACTCTTTTCCATATCCATTAGAGATTTGTCATGAATCTTTCTTTCTCATTTGAAATAAGCATTTGTGTAGATGACCTGATGCACCAACACAAGCAAGAAATAGCTTCTCCATCTCCCTGTACAATCCTCCTGCTGAGAATCTGAACAGGATTGCCGTCCATTTACCCCAGGGGAGTTTCCTTGTTAAAAATACATTGCCTCAGTGCAAAAACTGTCAAGTAATACTTTTTTATTTTTAACAAACAATATATACTCTACACATATCCTGCAAGCTTAGAATCTTTCTTGGAGAGTTCTAAGTGGTGGCAAAAACTAATTAAAGCAGTACTAGTTTCATTTCCCATATGCACTCTGCTGGAGTTTCCATTGCTTTCTCTGATGCTCCTTTCCTTATACTACTATCATTTACTCCTCAAAGTAAATGGAATGACTTAAATTGCATGCCTCACTTCACAGCCAAAATACTACCTTCCACAAAACTAGAGAATTCTATAGTCTTTGCTCTTTTAACTAGAGGATGAGCTGGTCATATCTGCCATTAATGTGGGAAAATTGAAGCAAGCGGGGTTGAGAACATCATGGCACCTACAGCATGGGGCGGGTTGCTAGAACACCATTGAAAACTGGGAGAATTGCATACAAACTGATTTATTTATTTACAGTTTATCTCACCAGAATATTTAAAACATATTATATGGTGTTTGGAGGTAAGAAGAGAACAGGGGATAAGACTGGGCACAGTCTGGTCTGGTATTCTCCCTTAGAGGGCCCAGTGCCAGAAAACGAATTCTTTCTAGACAGATGGGCTAGGAAAATCTTTTTAAGTACCTCCACTCCTTTCTTTTATCCAGGTATTTATGAACCACACATTTTTGGATTTTTTTCTTTCTTGTTTTGAATATGTATTTGGAAATGTTTTAAATAGCATATTTAATTTGAATGGAAACTTAGAGGACACAAACATTAAGATCAGCATCATGCTCAAATTTTCCTGGCAGTCATTCTTCTGTGCAATTCTTTAGTGTACACTAATCTGCTTTCCCTTAATGCTGCTGCATAGACAGGCCATGCAGATACTTCTAGACTCAGCACAAAAAACCAATGACACTGGCAACTTGCAACATTATTTTCCTCCAGATTGGGTTAGATGCATGTCACTTACATCCACAAATAGTATGTACACCTCTGTCATAGCAGTACTTCCCAGGGGTTGCAATTATCATTTTATTTCTCAGTCTCCATTATTGAATTGCAGGTTTCTTTCTAATCTCAGGAAACAGCAAAAGTGTTGGACCCTCCGCGTCCTCAGCAAATTTTTATCAGATAATTGAATAAACTACTTATTTTACAGGTATTAAATTGTGGCTCCTATTGATTTGAGGGCTCATCATTATTAAGTTACTTGCAAAGTCAAAACATATCATCTATCTCCTGGGCCAAATTTTTTATCATTTCAAATTATGTCCACTCAAAATCAGTTATGTTCTCCTTCAACTTCCTTATGCTGTATCAACAGCTCTTTATGGCTAGGAGTATCTTGATCAAGTAAATCTCCAGCTGGGGAAGTTAAGTGCATAAAGAGCAACTGCTTAAAAAAAATTTGCTTTTTGTTTTATTTCTCAGTTATTTTCTACAGCAACTGTTTATAAGTCTGTGCTCACTTGCTCTGTCACATCTGTAGGAAATGGCAGGCAGGAAAAAAGGTGCAAACTACATTTCTCAGTTTGGTGCACAGCATTCTGATTAGACAGCATTGAGGTGCACTTTGGCTCTGTCATAGCAAAGCCTGGGAAATGCCTCGAGAGAATTATTAGTGCAAAGGTATTAAAGAATTAAACATCTGCCAATTTCTCAGTCTTTCTCTTTCTGATTCATAAAAAGATTACAGAGTATAGAACTTGAAGAGGTTTACTTTTTTCCTCCTAAGACTCTTTTTCTTACCCCCGCCAAGATGGATATTTTTATATTCAACCAGCCAGAAATATGAGCTTTTCTAATAAAGCTGTTATCTTCAGTATAGAATGAATTTTAGGACAAAAAAAAAGAGATCCTTTAGAATAATCCTTCTTTTAGGTATATGGCAATTGAGGCTTGGAAACAGGAAGCCATGTGCTCATGATCATACTACAAATTAGGGGCAAATATAATTCTATGTTTCTGCTGTTAAGCCAAAGTTCTTTTCACTATAATAGTTCATAATTTCATAAAAATAAAATTACCATATATTTTTAAGAATTTTTTATGAAAAAATTTGAAACAGTTATTACTGTGTTCATACTATGACAATATGAAAATTAGAAATTTAAGTTAGTGGTTATAACTTAATTTAGGATGAATAACATATTTTTGATATTTTTCCAAATAACATATATAAAAATATGAAAATTAGAAATATAAGTTAGTGGTTCTAACTTAATGTTGGATAAAAACCATATTTTTTACTTTTTTTCAAAAATGTAAAAAATAGGAGGTCTCATTGTGGCTCAGTGGAAATGAATCTGACTAGCATCCGTGAGGACTCAGGTTTGATCCCTGGCCTTGTTCAGTGGGTTAAGGATCTGGCATTGTCATGAGCTGTGGTGTAGGTCACAAACACAGCTCAATCCTGTGTTTCTGTGGCTCGTGGTATAGGCTGGCAGCTGCGGCTTCAATTCAACTCCTAACCTAGGAAACTCCATACAAGCAGGGGCAGGCCTAAAAAGAAAAAAAAAGTTTTTAATGTAAAAAATAAAATAGGTAGAATTCAGTTTATCATTTCAATCTCCATAATTATTTCTACTTTTGTCATGTAGTCAGTTATGATGCATAAGCAACTCCGTTTGTAATTTTCAAGTTTTATCTGATCTGCCCCACACAACAAAGTTAGTTTTATTTTGTTGGTTGTTTCATAAAAAGCATTTTTCAATGTACATGGGAAATACTTCCCCTAATCTAAGACAGATTGAATGTTTTGATGCAAACTCAGAGTTCTGCAGAGAGGTTAAACCTAAAAAGTTAGCACTGAGAATTCTATCACACAATGTACACCGTCTTGCATAATTTAAGCAGTGAATTACTTTTCTAGGACTACCATAATAAAGTACTACAGATCGGGTGGCTTAAACAACAGAAATGTATTTCTTCATAGTTCTGGAGGCTGGAAATCCAACATCAAGGGATCAGCAGGTTTGGTTTCTTCTGAGGCTGCTCTCCTTGGCTTGCAGATGGCCACTTTCTCCTATGCCCTCACAAGGTCTTTCCTCTGTGTACATGCACCCCTGGTTCTCTTTGTGTGTCTAAAGTTCCTCTTTTCATAAGGACATAAGTGAGTTTGAATTAAGCTCTATCCTAAAGGCCTCATTTTAATATAATCACCCCTTTCAATGCTTTGTTTCTAAATACAGTCACATCCTGAGATACCGGGGTTAGAACTTCAACGTAATTTTTGGTAGGGGACAAAATAGGCAGCACATATTTCTAGTTTATATTACAAACTAAATTCTGCAGTGTTAAGAGGCAACAATACTATGGAAAGCACACTGATTTAAGAGTTAGTAGTTCTGAGTATTAGATCTATATATCTCCATCTACTCTTGCACAAGTCAAACTCTTTCTATGCTTTAATAACCACAATAGCAAAATGAAAAGATAGGACCAAAAAATTCTCATGGTCCATCTCACTAAAGTTCAATGATCCATGAAATTTTTAAGTATGTAAAAATTCATTTTGATTTCATACTACCTCTGATATTTTCCATAATATGAAATAATGAAGTTCCAATTTCTCAAGGTTCCTAAGCTATCTTTTAAAGTAAGAACATAACTCTTTCCACTTTGTTGCCTTCAAAGTTTTTCTATCAGGACTGTGTTAAAAATGCAAAATGAATTTTTAACAGAGCATTGACACTTGCATTGTTAATGTGCCTTCAGGCATGTAATTAGCTGAGAAGTTTAATCTTTTATATTCCAAAGTTTGATCAGAATGCATAAGCTCAGAAAAGCTATAAAGTATTGACCAGCATCTTTGATAAAAAAAAAAGTTCTAAGAAAGCACTTGAAGGTACTTTCTATAAATTCAAATGTTTCTTGTTGCTTCTTAATAAGTATATTGAATATAATATGATGATTTTTTCTGTTTATATATCAACCAGAAACAAAAATGTCTACTCTTTTTCCTACTTTAGATTTTTGAGAGATCGGTTTTGCTTATGAATATTTGAAAAGTCAGGTGTACCTTTCTGATAAATAAATGATTTATTCTTTGGATGATTCACTTTTAACAATGCATATCCAATTAAGGAAAATAAAAAAGTCTTCCAGGTGAATATATAAAATGAAATTATAATCTAGGTAATTTAAATAAATTAATGTTACCCATTTGTTTATCTGAGTAAATATGAACACACATTTATTTCTGTGGCATTCAACTTCATGTTTGAACACAACATTTATTTGATATGAGATTAAGAGCAGACATTAGGATTGCACTGGAACCTGGTAGTCTGGTTGTGTAAGGAACAGAAAACGGAAATTTCCATAAGAATCAAAAACATATTTAAGTTGGAGAGAATCAGAGAATTAACCACATCAGATTGGAGTTAATTTTCTTTCTTTTGAAGCACTTGTGCATAGGTATATACTTGAATTGTTCAGAAGCTTTCTCTTTAATTACTTTTATATCCACTCATTGTTCAACAGAGAGTAGGTGGTAAGTAAATCTTGTTAATTAAAAGTTGCAGAGGCCTCAGAAGAAAATCAGATTTATACAGTGCTTCTGCTTTAGGGGAAATGTGAGATTAATTCTGGTGTGAGTATGTAGTAGTCAGGTAGGAGAGGCTAAAGTGTGGAATAGAATAATGCAGACCATGACATTGAGATATAATATTATCACAATTTAAAGTAAACAGTAGTGACGAGAGAACTAGGAAAAATAACTCTCTTGGGAAAAGGTCATTCCTATTGCTGAGATAATCCTGATATCAGTATTTCAAAAATATTTTATAATGATAGTTGATTTACACCATGTTTTCAGAAAGCACCTATCCATAGATTAATGAAATACTACAATTAATTACTTTACAAGTGAACTTTTTGGGATCTAGTTGGAGACAGAAATGAAGAAAGGTGATCTGGTTCTGTTTCTCTGCTCTCATAATATTGTATACAGACCATTAATATGGTGGAGACTGATTACATCCTATTTCATATTTATCTATGGGTATAATCATCTTATTCACAACTTTGTGAGTTTTTTTAGCCATGACTTTATCTCACACAGCACCATTCATTCTTCCAACAAATACTTATTGCATCTTCACTATGTGCCAATGATGCGACTATTCAAAATAAAAGAATGGAAATGTACTCTTTCTGGCATTAGTGAACACTGTAATCCTGTGGTCCATGGACAGACAGACACACACACACAAACACACATGCATGCACACACACATACTATACTATTACCAATACTTGACAGATTTAAAAAGGAGTAGGAGTATTACAGAATGTATGCAAGGATCACTCTGGAAGTCAGATAAGGGTATCTAGCTGTAGAGTGTTTCACATGAGATTAGAAAGATGAATAGGATTTTATGTTTTGGAGAGTGGAGGACAAAATTTGCAAAGCATGACATCTGTGAGAATCACCAGTGTTTGCAAGTTACAGAAATTTTATTTTAGAAAACTCACATGTGAGTCCTAGGGTATATATATATATCTCAGGAGAGGTGATTTATAAAAGGAACGATGGGAGAGGGCCATCAGGAAGAAAAAACATAGGGGGCGCGGTTGATCAGTAGAAAAGGAAACCAATCATAGAAGGATATTGTATCATGACAGAGTGTTTGCAGTTTATAATAGAAGAAAGACTCATTGAAGAAATTTAGCAGGGGAGTGCCTTAATAAACATTATATATCAGTAAGATTTTTTCGCAAATAAAAAAACTCTTGAAAGTCACAGAAGTTATTTTGGAAACATCTGAAAATGATTAGAATATCAATGATTCCAAAATAACAGGGAACAGTGGAATCATCTAAGGTTATCCTTTAACCACCAACTCAAAGGCTACTCCAGACTTTTAAATTAAATTAACTGGGAATGGTCCTGTGTATCTGCATTTTAGCAGGCATTGCCAGGTTATTCTCATGTAAGTGGGAGCTGAAACATATCTTGATAATATGGCTTTACAGACAGCTCTCAGAGTTACTTCAGTAGACCAAATCAGGTATAAGGGGAAGTTGGTGTAAAATCTGGCTCCTGAGATTAATGATGATAATAATGCATAAGTGTATCTTTGTGTACAACACATGTGTGTGAAGGTGGGTTGCCTCCAAACCTTTAAAAATACTATCCTATTTTATCCACCCAGAATCCAATGATGAATGCAGGTGAAGTATATTTTCCTATTTTAAATGAGAGAACTAAGACTATAGCAGAGAGGTGACTTATTTCAGTTACACTGAAAGTAAGAGGTAGAGGAAAAACCCAAACTAAATCCACATGATTCCCTTGGTCATTGTAATTTCTTCTCCTATTCACTCTAGTTCAGGGGCTATTTAGGAGACACCAATAAGATTATTCATATTTTGGATTCTCACAGATAAAATGATAGTTCAGGAGTTCCTGCTGTGGTACATCAGAATCAGTGGCATCTCTGGAGTCCTGGGATGCAGGTTTGACCCCTGGCCCAGCACAATGGGATAGGGATCCAGTATTGTTGCAACTGTGGAGTAGGTTGCAACCTCGGTTTGGATCTGTTCCCTGGCCCTAGAATACATATGCTGCAGAGTTGCCAAAAAAGAAAAAAGAAAAAAGAAAAAAAAAAAAGATGGTTCCAATGTGATTCTCAACTGCAGGTGGTTTTGCCCCAAAGGGGATATTTGGCCATGTGTTTCACTATCACTGCTTTGGGCTTGGAAGTGCTACTGATACACAGTGAGGAATACTGCTAAACAACCTACAGCGTACAGGACAACACTCTATCCCCAGCACCAAAAATGATCTGGGCCAAAATATGAATAGTACAGAGGCTGAGAAGTCCTGATTTAGATTAAGTAAATACTCAAGTTCATTCTAGCTCTAAAATTCAATGACTATTCAATTACTTATGCATCCAATGCAACAAACAGAACAGATTTGAGAAGTTGTCAGAGCTATAAGTCTTGAATTTCTCTTTTGTCTAAATACTGCCAGTAGTTTGGTTCTCTTATGTTTCATCCTGATATCTTTTGGACTCAATAGTTTTTTTGGTTTGTATCATCCTTTATGTAAAGAGGACATTAACATTCACTGATTTACTACTATGTGTCGGGCAATTTTTTCTTTCTTTCTTTCTTTCTTTCTTTCTTTCTTTCTTTCTTTCTTTCTTTCTTTCTTTCTTTCTTTCTTTCTTTCTTTCTTTCTCTCTCTCTCTCTCTTTCTCTCTCTCTCTTTCTTTCGCTCTCGCTCTCTCTCTTTCTTTCTTTCTTTGTCTTTTTGCCTTTTCTAGGGCCACTTCCGTGGCATATGGAGATTCCCAGGCTAGGGGTCTAATTGGAGCTGTAGCCGCCAGCCTGCGCCAGAGCCACAGCAAGGAGGGATCCCAGTTGTGACTGAGACCTATACCACAGCTTACGGCAATGCTGGATCCTTAACCCACTGAGTAAGGTCAGGGATCGAAACCACAACCTCATGGTTCCTAGTCAGATTCGTTAACTACTGAGCCACGACGGGAACTCAATTTTTTTTTTTTTTGTCCGGGCAATTTCACTATGTTGACTTATTGGATCCTTGAAACAGATATTTTTAAAGCCACTGCCCTTCTTATATATAATTAGTCCCATAACATTGAACTTAGAAATAATTGTTTGATTTTCCCTGGCAAAGAAATTAGCTGATTATTCTTGTCTACATATCTTTTTAATAGAAGGATCTGGTTAAACAGTCTGAACCTCAGCACCAGTTCATGCTTTGCAGGATCTCTACCATGCTGTTTAGACTTACAGGGAGAAAGGCAGATCAGTATATGATTCATAGGACTCAGCATGAACATTGCACAGAAGAAGAGAAAGCTAAAGTCCTTTTCATTTTTATGAGATACTATCAGTAGCAAGCAAAGGGCTTGGTTGGCCAGTGAGAGGAGTCAGCAGATTTAGCTTATAAAACAAGTATTTATGACTCCAACCTTGTCACTAATTAACTATGTGGTTTGGGGAAATTCAGTATCTTCAACTGTAGAGTATATGGTTGGAACAGAACTTTTCTAGTGTCCTTTCCAGCTTTTTAAAATAAATTTTGCTTTTGTATATCACTCATTTGGAATTCACTTAAAAAGTCTCATATTTATTTGGAAACCTCCCTTATAGAACTTAGAAAAAGGTGTATGTGTGTGATGTTTGTTTAGATTTCCCACAAGTGGGGAAAGGTTTATTTTAAGATTCAAAAAATTGAGTCTATTTTCTGGTCTGAAAATATTTTCCTCCGAGGTGTTCCAGCTTCAGTGGAAATATTGTCAAGTTTTTAAATTTTTTTTTTTTTTTTTGGCCACGCCTGGGATATGTGGAAGTTCCCAGACCAGGGATCAAACCTGCATCACAGCAGCAATCCCAGCCACTGCAGTGACAACACCAGATCCTTAAACCACTGTACCACGAAAGAATTCCTTTAAATAATAATTTTAAGTAAAAGTTTTAATTAGAGCTAGAGACTAAAGCATTTATTTAACAGGAAAAAGAGAGATTGACTTGGTATAGAAACATATACTTGGAGTTCCTGTTGTGACTCGACAGGTAAAGAATCTGACTAGTATCCATGAGGATGCAAGTTTGATCCCTGGCCTCGCTCAGGGAGTTAAGGTTTTGGCGTTGGTTTCCATGAACTGTGATGAAGGTCACAGACTCAGCTTGGATCCCATGTTGCTATGCTGGTGTAGGCCAGCAGCTGCAGCTCTGATTGGACCCCTAGGCTGGGAACTTCCATATGCCGCAGGGGCAGTCATAGAAAGCCAAAAAACAAAACAAAACAAAACAAAAAACAACAGCAAAAATCATATACTTGAATATAACTCCATTAGGAAAAGATCAAATCCAAAGAAACTAGGATTTCCAGAGATTTTTCTAATCTGTCCCTCTATAGATGCTTTTGGTAATTGTCTGTCCATGCAAGTATGTTGAAAGGATTAAAATAGGAAAAAAATGGAAAGATTGTATTTTTATGACAAATTCAACAGCTTTTGCTTACCTTATGGAGAGAAGGTATTATGTTTTGATTAGTTTCTCTTTCTCTGCTCCTTCAACCAGCTGGAGCCTCAGCTATGATTTTAAAATGTAACTTTATTTAGAAGAAGGATCTTTGCAGATGTAATTAAGGATCTTGAGATGATATACTAAATTTAGGATGAATGTTAATCCAATGACTGATGTTCTCATAAGAAGAGGAGGGGACCCAGGCGTACAGAGAAGATCATTTTAATGTGGAAATAGGCAGAGATTGGAGTTATGCTACCACAAGCCCAAAGCCACTTGGGACTATCAGAAAATGAATAGAAAAGCATGAAGTCTCTCCTAGAGTTTTCAAAGGGAGCATTGTCTCTCTGACACCTGGATTTCAGACTGCTATTTTACAGAACTATGGGAGAGCAGATGTTTGTCTTTTTAGACCACTTAGCTTGTGATACACTACTATGGGAGCCCTAGAAAACTAATACATATTTTGGCACTTAGAAGTGGGGTGCTTCTTTACCAAATACTTTTAAATTTGGAAATTTCTTTGAAACTGCATAATAAGTAGAGACTGCAAATAGGCTCACGATAGAGAAAGCTTTGGTTGCCTTGAAGAGACTATTGGTGAAAATGTGGACATAAAAGCACTTCTGTTGAGGTCTCAGAAGAAAAGGAGAAACATGTTATGTGACACAATAGAAAAGGTAATTGCTGTTATAAAGGAGCACAAAATATATTGACTGAATTGTGTATTACTGTTGGGAAAAAAGCAGACCTTGTTAGCAATGAACTTGAGTATTTAGCTGAGGACATTTACAACCGAAGTGTTGAAGCTGTAGTCTGGTTTCTCTTTGCTGTTACCATAAAACATTGAGATGAACGAGATAAATCAAGGAAGAAACTCTTAAGCCAAAACTTGATGTTTTGGAAAATTTTCAGTCTATACTTATCTCAAAAGATGCTCAATCTTACTTTGGAGAGAGTGCCAAAGATGAGGACAATTTGTTGCTGAAGATATTAGGTATGTGACTTATGGATCTAATAAGTCACCAGCAGAAGACAAGAACAGAGATGAAGTTGCCCAGAAAGGATCTATTGAAAACTCTTGTGTCCAAAGGCTCATATGGATCCCCCTGACATACATGGGCAATGAACACGGTTCTTGAGAATATCAATCCCGCAGAAACACTGCAAATGGACAATACCCAGACTTGATTTAGATGATGTGATTTGGAACTTTGTGAGTTAAGAATGTTGAGATGAGATGTTTTACTTAGAGAATTTTTTGCTGAAATGAATTGACTTGATAATGTTGGGATGGAATGAATGTTTTGCTTGTGGAATGAATATAAATTTTGGAGGAACAGAGTGTGGACTACATTGTACCTCCTTAAATTCATGTCCAGTCACCCAGTCTGTGGTAGTTTGCTATGCAAATTTGTTGATAGAAGGACACAGGAAAGGTCTGCAGAAAGATTTTCTGAGTTTATGGATCTTTATGGTGTCCCACACCATACACACCTTTTGGATACTACTCTTCACCATTCCCCATCTATCCCAAATAGGCAACATTCCTCTCAATCAAAATAACAGGACTTAGATTCACTTTTTTTCTTTTGCATTTTTTTTAGGGCCACACCTGCTGCATATTGAAGTTCCAAACTCTAGATGTCAAATCAGAGCTGTAGCTGGCCTGCCTATGCCACAGCCATAGCAGCACAGGATCTGAGCTGCATCTGCAACCTACACCACAGCTCACGGAAATGTCAGATCCTTAACCCACTGAGCAAGGCCAAGAATTGAATCCACATCTTCATGAATACTAGTTGAGTTCATAACCAACTGAGCCACAATGAGAACTCCCTAGATTTACTTTTGAGTTGGTAAATGGTGGAAGACTGTCCTAATGAAGACCACACATGGTGCTAACTTGTTACAGATAGTCAAAATTCAATGCTGGCTCCCAACAGAGCATAAGCAACGTGTGGAGTATAGTCAAACATATAAAGTTTTGCAGGAGCAGATTTTTTTTAATATTTTAGTCTTAGCTGAAATTTTAAAGAATCAGAGTTAACAAAAGACTCACAAAGAATTGTTCATGGCACATTATGCTTAATAACTGGTAATTTTTAATGTTTATAACTTATGTTCATTTCTCCACCTCAAGAAAGTTGAAATCATTCTCAATTCCTAACTTAAAATAATTACTTAAAAATGGTACACATCTTGGAGTTCCCATCATGGCTCAGTGGAAATGAATCTGACTAGAATCTATGAGGATGCAGGTTCGATCCCTGGTCTCACTGAGTGGATTAAGGATCTGGCCTTGCTGTGAGCTGTGGTGTAGGTCGCAGATGCGGCTTGGATCTGATGTCACTGTGGCTGTGGCATAGGCCTGCGGCTACAATTCTGATTCAACCCCTAGCCTGGGAACTTATATATGCTGTGGATATGGCCCTAAAAAGCAAAAAAAAAAAAAAAGGTACATAAGGTACATATCTTCTTTGATTACTTCTGTAGATGCTCACTTAGTTCTCAGATAATACAACATAGAATTGAATACTTAGTATACCTGATGAGTAATTCTGAAAAAAAAAATCATTTATTCTTCGAGTATACAGTTTCTTAAACTGTCTTTCATATGTATTTAAAGCAACAGGTAAATGCATATTTTCTTTCCCTTTACAATTGTTTTCTTTGTGCTTTCCCGGGTAGCTGAAGGAGGCTAAAAATATTCCCTTTTTAGCTCATGCAGAACAACTACAGGCTGTTCTGGGACAGAAAACAAATAATGAAATAGATGTGAAAAAAAGAGTTCCAAAGCACAGAAAGAGCCAAAATAAAGAAAATCATAAAAGCAAAGTATATTGTATAACCAGTACTATGAATAATAATTCTCAGTATGCTGAGAATAGAGTACACTTCTTTATTCCTTCAAGAAATCTTGGTGTCATTAAAAATCAGGAGATCCTGAGGCTAGCTTTGCATATGTCTTAAATCAACAATAAAATATAAGGTAACTTACTGACATAGTGGCTCTTATTTTTTCATTAATTGGCAATAGAGAACAGGTATTTAGGTAGATTATGTAATGAATAACTGACCAATATTTTTTAACATTTTATTCTATTTTCAAATCATCACTTGAAATAAACTGTATGAAAAGATACAGCCTGTTATAGATAGACACAAATAAAAAGTGAATCATGAATATTACTATATACATATTTAGTCCCTTATTCCAGAACTTAAAATGTCTTTTCAAACACATTTCTTGGCTCTTATCTCATGCCAACTCTTGCTAACTAGGAGGCATTTTAATTACTTACCTGCATAGAGAAAGTGAAAGTTTGTTATTACAAATATGTACCTCTTTCTAAACAGCTTAAAGGACATAACAATTGTAAATATAAATTATTCAACTACTTATCCCATTTTGAAACATTTCATAGTATGCTAATAAAGATAGAGAAATGTATGAATACAATTTAACTGTAAGATAGATAGACAAATAGATATTGATGCCTTCATGACTGGAAGTAGAAAAATCAAAGTTGGTATTGGTCAAGGTAACTATAAACAAAAATAAGAGGGAAGAATATTTCTGTCTTCATGACTCCTCTTCCTCCCTGTAAAGCTTTGCTTCTCAGCTAGTTTTGTATTGTTTTGAAAGTTTTATGTTTTCTTCTTAATGGAAATACAGACTCAATATGTGTTAGAATCTGTAACAATTCCTATAATGCTAATGTAAAAAGTAGATAAATTCCTATCATTAGTAAAGTATTATTTTATAGAGGTTCAGTTCATAAAACTGACATGTATTAATTAGTTGAATTATTTGATATTCTAACTGTGGGTAAAAGTTAGATTCTGGGTGACGTTTGAAGTTTCTAGCCAGGAGCATTTATTGCAAACATGAAAGTTATTTTGAGGTTTTATGTTTGTATCAATATTAAATATGTGTATGCCCACATGTATAGATATACATATCAACATATACATATATACACATATGTATATAGATATACACATACTTATATCTTGGGGACTTAAGCATAAATCTCAAGTATGTGCAAGAGATTTGCTTGTGATTTAGTTGAGGATGAGATTTCCAAAAGTGGTGAGTATTCTTACCTGAACATTTTATTTCATTTCAAATTATACACATTTCTAAAATTTAAATGATGGACAATGGAGGGTTAACTTTTGGGAAGTCTGCCTCAGATTTGTGAAAGCTTCTATAAAATGAACTACTCTTCCTTCTTTTCTAAAGTTTGTTTTGTCAGTTAGATTTTTACTTTAGATGGTTTTTACATAACTTTCCATTGATTTATTTGCCAAAATTGAGAAGTTGTATGACTTAACAATACTACATGTATTTTTGTTAACCTGATTTTGGGCACGGGATTTGCTCAAAATGGCTTGTGGCTTAAAAACTGAGCTGGAACATGACATTCTTAACATAAAAAATTAAAAATATTTGAAAAAATCAGTAATTCATCTATGCAAATGGTTTTCAATAAATAAAATCCTTTGTAAGTAACTATGTAATTGTCTTAGTACTATCTGATGTTCTCTCAACCAGTTTGGTTGAAATTAATTAATTAATTAATTAATTTATTTTTTATTGTTATTCCCCCAGCGCACTTTTTTTTCCCCCACTGTACAGCATGGGGACTCATTTACACATACATGTATACATATTTTTTTCTCCCATTGTCGTGCTCCATTCTAGTCATAGTTGACATTTAATTACATAATATTCATGGGAACTTTAGAATGTATACCATCAAAACCAGCAAAATATTCAACATGGATTCCACTGATAAAACACAGCCTGCATGATTTAGAGGTGCACTTGTTCTGCAATTTTTCAGCAACAAGAAATTATAGACTAAGTAGGAGGTTTTGGCTTTGGTCAAAATACAGCATAGGACATATCTATAATTGGAAAAATTACTAATAGATTATGAAATAAAATAAAACAAATGTAAAAAGAAAAGAAAATTTATAGCTCAGCAATGGTATAGTAGGCAATTTGAAAGGGAAATCAGTAAATTAGATTTCATTTTAGATTGGATAGATATAAATAAATATGTGTATGAATGCATGTATTCACATACACACATGTATGTGCAGAGGAACCAAGAATATGGTGGGCTGAATATAAATTATACAAGGCTTTTTGAGTGTGTGGATGGTCAGTGCCCATAAGTCCCATGAATGAACTGTATTTACAAACTAGCCAAACTTTGAGTGATACATATCTTAGCTCTCTGAAGGTGCATTTCATTCATGAAATATTGAAACATTATTAGTATAATTTAGCAATGTGAATATAAGGCATATATTCTCCTGATGTCCATCATTGGAAAATTCATACACACACACACACACACACACACACACACACACACACACACACACACACAGTTTTTACCCCACTTACTATATTAGGGTCAAAAAAAATTAGCTTTACTTATCATAACATTCTGGAGCAATAAATTTGGATTAAGCACAGATATCTAAGTGTTCAAAGGACTTAATTTATGTGTATACTTTAAAACATTTCCTTAGTACTGTTCTACTAATTTTTCCTGCTATATTATATTTTAATTTTTTGAGTTAAAAAGTTATATGTTATACATATCAATAGTGATATCAATAAATTGGTGCTTAAATCTTCAAATTAATCAGAAAAAAATTAAGAGTTCTTGTTTGAAGTTACTAAGCAGTAAGATGCATTCCTGATAGTATAGATAGACCTCAATTACTCAGAGTTGATTCTCCAGGTTGTAGATATTTCAATTCCTTTGCTCCTCCTTTTGCCTGTTCTTTTATTTGTCTGTTTCTAATTTTACTAGTTTTTTAACTTCATCACAATGTGGGACTGTATAAATTGAAGTAGCATATACCTGTAATACTTGAGAATTTCATTAAGTAGAGTGGAACAACTATTGATGCTGACTGAATGTCTTAGGAGAATGAATTATTACTGACATCTCTTTTTCATATTTCTCAAAAATCAGGTCTATTACTTTTTTGCAAAAATGCGCTCCCAATATAAACAGTATTTAGGTATAATTCCTAAAATTAGAGATTCAAATTTTTCAAATTAAGAATTTTAAGAGTTCTTTAGCCCATGCACCCTGGTTACACTTTCCATCAATTATTTGCTAATAAAGATAAAGGTGCTTTTATTATTATTCTAATAAGGTTTTGTTCATTATTTCCAATAAGTTAAAATTCTATATACTTACATTTTATTGGAAAATTAGAAGGGACTAATGACAGCCCCCAAAATTAACTATGGCAAATCTTCATTTGCTACTTAAATCCATTAACATTTGGGAGATAAAATGATTGAGTGGTGATTCACTTCCTATAATGACAGTGACTAAGAAAATAAACATATCTATAAATAAGCATACATTTTTTTCTTGTACTATAATTTTATTATGAAAATAAGTATTGGAAATAATATATTTAAATTAGTTTATGTTTATGAATAGAAATATTAAAATAATTTAATATATTATCTTTCATAGAATAATTATCATCAGACTGTTTTTTTGTACGTGTCCCCTTTATACTATCTGCAATTAACCTAACAATAACCAAAATAGGGATTTGTACTTTTCCTAATTAGAGCCTGGTCCTATGAGCAGGTAGAAAAAATATGAAAGTTTGAGACTCATACTGAAAATAATATGGACATATTTATTAATGAAAATTTAACTGAGATACGAAATATCCTACTCAACAGATTCCTTAGTCAGAATGTGGTATAATCAAACTGCACATGCTAAAAATGTTTGACTTTGGGTTAAACAAGATACTTTAAAGTGTTTTATACCTGAGCAAGGGAGCAATACAAACAGACTTTTCAGGGAACTGATTGTGGTCTAGATCTCCGGAGAATAAAGTTATAGTGGTTTCTGGAAAAAAATGAATAAAATGTATGTGGGTGAAAAATTTTGGATCCCAGTGGGGGTTGTTCCAAAATGTATAAATAAGAGATGACTGGCAGACACAGGTAGCTTTTTTTTTCACAAATGGAGAGGACAGTAATTGTTAAATAAAATGTTCCTCTTTTCTTTGTTTATTAAGCAGACCTGCCTCTGAATTTGGCCTTGAGGTGGGCTCTGCAACAACACTCAAGGCAAGAATTAGCAAAACATTTCTTTTTCAGAGAAAAATCTCTAAGCAGGAAGCAACACACATTATTAGGGAATTTTTCAAATAAGCATGAGGCTAGGCAGTTCAGGTTAAGTTTGTTTGAAGTCTTAGCCTGTTATTCCCCTCAATGAACTGATAACTTGCTTGGAATTACAGAAATAGATATACTGCCACTTCCTTTTTAAACTGAATGCTAATGTATTCTGCCTGCTGGAGTAACATTCAAAACCATCCACAAAATGAGCTATCAACCCATTTCAAAAACAGTTTGAAATCTACTCTGAATAATTTTCTACAAAATATAAATGCAAAATCATATGGCTGCCAGGAACTTCCAAAGGTCATTTAACTTTCTAGCTTGTACATATTCCAAACAGAAATGAACATGTCTCATTCTTCATCAGTTTACTCAAGAGCATCAATGGATAAAACTCATTTCTACTATAAATTTCTTTTGTCCAATGAGTCAGGGAGAATAATAGAGTTGACTATTCATTTTAAAATATTTTTATGTGATGTGATAAATGCCAATTTTGAAATGACTACAACATGATATGAGACTGCTTTGAAAGGAAACAATTCTATCTGAGAATTGGACTAAGTTTCACAAATTTGTTAGCTGGATCTTGGCAGATGTTATCATTTACCGGGAAATGGGGTACTTTTCAAAAGGAAAAAATTTGGGTAGCAGTCTTCTTTTATTGCTATTTGACAGTAATGCCACAAAGGGATCCATCCCACTCTCTGCAATATATAGAATTTTTATTTTAATGGAAATTAGTTGGACACTTGCTCTATGGTTACACGCATGTACCTGAACATAACATCATAGACTTTCCCTAACCCATTTCTTCCATTTCTACTGTGGCCAGATAATTATTTCAAATTTTCATTTTTTATCACTTCTCTTTCTCCTTTGACACTTCCTCCACAATCCACACTCCCAACTCACAACTTCACTTTCTGTTTCACAGAGAAAATAGAAGCAATCAGAGGATAGCAGATTAACTGGTACTGATATAACAAATTACCTCCCACTTCTGCTTCCATATATGCCACTCTTTTTTCCTGTTGAAATGTATTAGCAGACCATGTTCCTAACTAAGGCCACTCCAAACAGCTGTTCATAGGTCACATTCCTGTTAATTGCTCAAGGACATTTCTTAAGGTGCTCTCCTCATTGCTTTGTCTTACATCATCATTTCTCTCTTTGTCATATTTCTTTTAGAATGCATATATCATTTAACCATATAAATAAATGGCCTATTTTTCTCTCATCTTATTAAAAGTGACTAAACCTTATGGTCTCATTTATTTATAGGCAAAGTTGAGACTATGGTGATGCAAATGACTGACTCATCTTGAGCACCAAATTTAAAGGACTGCCAAAAAGCTTAGTAACAGAGTTAAAATTATTTCAATATTTAAAAAAAATCATGCAAAAAAATCCATGGTAAACAAAATACCTAATTATAAATAAAAACAGAATCAGTATTATCAATTTTTATTTTTGCCTTGAGCCTCAATATGGTTAGGAATGGCATTGGTGCCAGGGCACAATCCTCTTTGACCTTGTTTATTTTCTGTCTATGCAGTCCTTACATAATCTTAATCTCTCTTGGTTTAAGAAAGCATCTATATTTGTGAGTGGCAAGATTATATCTGCAGCCAAAATTATTCCTCTGAAATATTGTATATCTAACTGCATATTCAACATCTCAACTTTGATGAATGAACATATAATCATAATAATTATTTTTTTATATTTTAAGTCAGTTTATTATTACTTCTGTTATTAATTTTTTATTTCAACACACTCCATTTGGGGTTAGCTAATGAAATGTATTATGATTTGATACACAGGAAACCCATGGCAATAGATCACTGAAACAAGTTTAAAGTGATCTGAAATGGTATAGCCACTATGAAAACTGGAATAGCCACTATGAAGAACAGTGTGGAGGTTTTTTAAGAAACTAAAAATGGAACGACCATATGATCCTACAATCCCACCCCTGGGCATATATCCAAAGAAAACTCTAATGTGAAAAGATATATTCACCCCAATGTTCATAGCAGCACTATTTACAGTAGCCAAGACATGGAAGCAACCTAAGTGTCCATCAACAGATGAATAGATAAAGATGTGGTATATATATATATTCTAATACTATTCAGCCATAAAAAAGAACAAAATAATGACATTTGCAGCAACATGGATGGAGTTAGAGATTATCATACTAAGTGAAGTGAGCCACACGAAGACAAGTATCATACGATACCACTCATATGAGAAATCAAAAAAAAGATACAAATGAATTTATTTACAAAACTAAAATAGACTCGAAGACATAGGAAACAAATTTATAGTTTCTAAAGGAGAGGAGGAGAGAGTGTTTAGGAGATTGGGATTAAAATATACACACTAACATATATAAAATAGATAGACAGTAGGGACCTACTGTACAGCACAGGGACATATACTCAGTATCTTCTAATACTCTCTGATGGATGGTAATGAAAAACAAAAGAATATATACATTTATATACACATGTGTAACTGAATCCCTTTACTGTATACCTGAAAATTAGTTTATTCACAAGAAGAATATAATAATGGATCAATGAAAGAAAATACGCACATTTTCCCAAAAATAAATAAACAGGCACTCAGTTTCTGTCAGAGTGGGCATTTCAAAGTGGGAAAAGGAGAAATCATTAAATGAATCATGAAAAAAATGATTGCTTAACTCTGTGGCAAAAATTATATGTAATCACTGAAATTAAATGTTTTTAGTAAAGAACACCGTAAGATACCACTAGGCTAATAACTGTATATTTTGTATATAACTAATTATTCAGGGAGGTGATTATGTAACATAGTATAGTAAAATTTTTTGTTAATATACACAATGTAGACAAAGCTGTATATTCAATTTCATTAATTATGCCTTCTCCATTCTCCTTGAAGAAGAAAAGAAAAGTGTGCTTTGGTGTCTATTTGCAGCTTACTATATTTAATAAATGTTTGGAAAATTTGGAGTTTGGTGAATGCTCTGCATAGAAACTACTGTAGTCATGATACAGAGATTTCAGTTATAATGAAAAAAACAAAAACAAAACCACAGGAGTTCCCTTCACAGAGCAGCAGAAATGAATGAATCCGACTGGGAACGATGAGGTTGTGGGTTTAATCCCTGGCCTCGCTTAGTGGGTTAGGATCTTGCGTTGCCGTGAGCTGTGGTGTACGTCACAGACTTGGCTCAGATCTGGTGTTGCTGTGGCTCTAGTATAGGCTGGCAGCAACAGCTCCAATTAGACCCCTAGCCTGGGAACCTCCATATGCCGCAGGTGTGGACCTAAAAAGACAAAAACCAAACCAAACCAAAACAAAACAAAAAACCCACAGAAAATGAATAAGTTGATCAAGGGTAAGCTTTGCTGAGGAAAATCTAAAGTAATTGACCTTGGTAAACTAATTGAGGACACTATAGATAATTCAATAAATGTAAATATGAATATGAATACAGAGGTAAAAAGTGGTAACTAATTCTTGCCATATGGTTACAATTATGCTGGCATATTCTTAAAGTTTTCATATACATGATGATTTTCAAAGCACTCTAGTAGCTGGACCTATACATCAATACTACTAATAGATAAAACAGAATGTTACTTTAGATTATAATTTTGACTTCATCTATGTTAATATCATAAAACAGATGTCCTAGCAGTAAGAAGCAAAACACTGGCCCAGTCGTTGACTGAAAGCAAGAAGTGTTCTTTATGGAGAGAGGGGTAAAGTGTTAGATATAGGATAAGTAACCTTTCCATTGATGCTACTCATTCTTATATAAAAAGCATGTCTTTGCAGCAACATGGATGGAAATAAGAGCCTCTCATACTAAGTGAAGTAAGTCAGAAAGAGAAAGAAAAATTCCAGTATCTCAGTTATATCTAGAATCTAATATATGGCACTAATGAACCTTTCCACAGAAAAGAAACTCATGGACTTGGAGAATAGACTAGTGGTTGCCAAGGTGGAGCAGGCAGGAGTGGAATGGACTGGGGATCTTGGGTTAATAGATGGAAACTATTGCATTTGACATGGATAAGCAATGAGATCCCTGCTGTACAGCACTGGGAACTATATCTGGTCACTTGTGATGAAACATGATGAAGGATAATGTGAGAAAAAGAATGTGTGTGTGTGTGTGTGACTGGATCACTATGCTGTAGAGTAGAAAATTGAAGAACACTGTAAACCAGCTATAACAGGAAAATACAAATCATTTAAAAAAGCACATCTAAATATTTTCTTTAAATATTTGTCTCTTCTCCACACTTTTAAGGACAATGAATATATCATTCCATATTTTTCAGTTGTTCCACTACCTACTTCAACTGAAAGAACTTTTAAAAATATTCTTTATGGTGTGTTTTTTGCATCTTGAAGTTCAAAATATGTCACTTTTCTGGAGTTCTCCCCCAGCAAGACTTGATTTTGCTGGCTTCACCTAAAGGTATAAATTTTAGGCAAATTCATTTGCTTGCTCTGAATATTTTTTTACAGTTTTTCTATGCTTCCAGTATCATTTCCTTCCTTTGATTTTTGTGCCATAGCTTGCTGCACCCTGGTTTTCATATCTTTCTGGCTCTATCATCATTACAGCCTCAGTTATAATTACTTCTAAAACACAAGTCCCGATAGTTATCCATGAAATACTGCAGTAGTATTCTTTTTTTTTATTATTTTGTATCAAGTCCAAATACTTTTTTGTGCCTTATTATGAAAAGAACTCTACCTAAATAACAATTTTCACTACTTAAAATCTTTTTCATCTCACTCCCAGCTACCTACCATCTCATACCCATGTTGTGTTGTTGACATTGTCGAAGCTATTTCAGTTTTTACAACATTTCTTATTTATCTGCCCTCTTAAAATTTTTGTATATTGCATTATCTCTCCAAGGAAAATTATCACTTCTTTTTCTGTTCATTTTTCACTTCAACTTTACATACTTGCCATGTCTTCTGCATGTCTACTCTTCATTTGCCCTGTATTATCATCTTCAAATATTTTATTCCATCACATATCATTACTGATTAAGTAATAACAATGCACTTTGTATCTTATTATTATCATTTATTCATCTGGTTTCACCATTATACAGAGAGAGAGATGAGGATAATGTGTACTTTCATTTTATCATCATTGAACATAGTGCCTGAAAAATTGTGAGTGTTTAATAAACATTTGCTGAACGCTATTAAATGGAAGGGATAAATTTTAAAATATGTTTGTCACAGAGAGTTATGAGCGATATGTCTGCAATAAATTATTAATACTTTGTATCTAACTCTGAGGACACAGCTTTAATTTAATCAAAATATGCTAATCAGTAGTCAAGATAGGATACAACAAGGTCTCTATAACGATACAGAGAACTCATAGGACTCTTTAAGTGGATCCAGGTGCATAAAGCCCTTAGTGATTACTTACTATTGTTCCAAATGAACTCTCTACAGTGTTATATTTTACTTTTTACTATAGATTAAAATTCATTCCCTGTGGTTAAATTCATAGGTCGGTCTCATTGTTACGAGAGTGGAGATAATTTCTATTTTCCATGTCTGTCATCACACTAATTCTGGTGATGTTCATCTGCTATCTACACTTCTGCATTAGCTTTGTTATTGGTTCCTCACTGTCTTGCAGAAATATAAATCTGATCCTGTTACAGATCCCTGCTTAAAAATAGCTCTAGCTGTTCTGTCTCATAGAATGTCGTCCATTTCCTTCAGACATTTCCTGCACATCCACTTCAGAATGTGCAATTGTATGCCTATGTGCTTGTGTAACTTATTAAAGTCTCCACAGCTAGACTTTAAGCTCTATCAGAACAAAAGCCTCATCTATATGACAACTCTATGCCCAGCAATCAACACATAGTAGGTGCTCGATAAATGCCATTAAATTAATTTACTGGATAAATTAATCTTAATCTCTATTCCCAGCAAAGTCCTAGCATGATGAAAGTTCTCCATATCTTTGGGTAAATAAAATAAATCCACTTTTATAAGGTACATCAGTCAATAGTCAGGAAGTTCAAAGTGATGCTAAAGAATGTTCCATTCTATTCTCACTCCCCCAAAGCCACTTCCCAAGAAAGGATGTTTAATAATAATGCTAAGCATCTAAAACTGGTGGCTGTGGGAGTTCTGGCAGCTCTCACTGTGAACTGCAGTTTGAGTACCCTGGGTTCCTGGTGCAAGACTAATTCTACAGATAGTTCTAGTAGAAGATTTTTCAGAACCAGTTCATATCAAAGGTTCTATGTTTGTTGTCAAAAACTGAAGACTATTTCTCACTGAGACATCTATTTTTGACTCCTTCACCAAAAGAATTTATAGCAACATAGGGATAAATATACATATTTTCAGTTGCTAACAAACCTAGTTTTCCTTGATTTTCATGAGGGCAACATCTGCACTTGAGAATAGTGATTCATTTGCTGCTCGCATCTTCACTCATCAAGATCAGATCAACACTAACCATGTATTTAAAAGGAAAGATTTTAAAGAATTTAATACTTTAAGTGCAAATTATCCCTTTGCATAGGGTAAAATATAAGAATCTTAATAGTATATTATATGTTAAAGCAAGTTAAAATTGTTCTGTACATGTAGAACGGATAATTGAGCTGCTGACAAAATATCTGAATGAAATCACTGAAAACAATGAAAATACATTGGAATATTTTCCTTTTAAAATCACCTATGTTTTTCCATGATAGCACTGAATTATTTTGTATGATAAAAGCTCTTCCTCCATTTGGCTTCAGGAAAAATCCATTTGATAGTTGTTTGGACTATTACTGTGTGTCCTTGAAGATTTTTCTAAACACATTTGGCCATCTGGTTATTCCTTGGTTATTATTAAAGGGCGAAGTCTATTTTGTCTCTGGTACCATATTATAATCTTTATATTATAGGACTTAGGGATGTGCTTTAAGGTGAGGGTAATTCACTTATCTTGCACCTTAAATTTTTATACCCCATCCTTTTTTCTTTTCTCACTTATTCCAGCTAGACTTCCTCAAAACAGAGGAACTGTATTCTGTCTTTTAGTCCACAAACTTTCTCTCTCCCATCTTCATAGAAAGAAGTTGGCCTTTTGTAGTCAGTGGCTGTAGTTTAAATCCAAGCTCTAGTATATAGTTTTACCTTGGAAAGCTGCTTTAAACTATATATATATTTCTGCTTCCTCTTTTCTAACTGGGATACTGATGTCTACCCAGAGGTTGTCGTGAGATCTAGATGATAGTATATATAAATCAACTAATGTAAAAACTATCATAGAGTAAGAGCAAATGGATAGAAATGGTTTTTAATCTTATTTTTTTAGGTGACAACATTTTTCAGACTATCATATAAAGTTTCTATAAGCTCACTCTTAAATCCACCCTGAGGACTTCACTAAGTTTCCGCTATTAATCCATGTTGGATCTTCCAAAACAGACCTGTGCAAGGCCATTTTAAATCTCTGTGGATTGGTTTCTCTGGGCTCTGATACTCCATCTGGTTAGTTACCTCCATCTTTAAACCTCTAGCATTTTTTTCTCCTTTTAAAATTTTAATGTTTTCATCATTCTATACTTTAAAGTTAAGAGGACTACATAGACAAAGTAATACTTCCTGTGGGGAGCTGAAAAGATACAAGGAGCCAAGGAAGGGAGCTTTCCTAAACGGTGCAAAACCGAGGGCAGGCTCCTAATCAGAAAAAGGGGCCTGCCTAAACGGTGCAAGCAGAAGGTGGGCTTCTGGTCAGGATAGAAGCCTGCCTGTACGGTGAAAAACCGAGGGCAGACAGAGGCCTGCCTGTATGGTGAAAAACCGAGGACAGGCTGAGAGGCCTGCTTGTACGGTGCAATCCGAGGGCAGGCCTCAGGTTACATGGCTCTCATGTTGACGTTGATGGGGAAAAATTGGGGCTATCCTGGGAAAACAATTTCCATGTTTGCGCTGGAGAACATGGATTGTTTCTCAGGTGACGTAGTCTTTCCTGTTGTTTTGTTATTCAGTTTTCCTCAGTCTTTCCTGATTATTTGCTTATTATTCTTATTTCCCATTCTTATTTTCCTGTGGTGATTTGTGATTTAACAAAATTACAATAATAATATAATAAGAATGTCATCCTAAAAGACTTTCCCCTATTTAAATCCAACCTAATTAAAACATAGTGTTTATCTACTAACTAGTTATACAGTAAACTTTAGAGTTAGGATTTTAATGAGGTTTATAGAAGTTACACACATATTAATTCATGATCAAAAGAAACCTAGCTGTGAGTTTTGTCCTTGATTTTAGAAACTTTTATGGCAGCTAGCTAAGTTGATTTGTATTTTCTCATGCTGTTTCCCTGACAAGGACACTTTGCAGATAGACACTAGTCTGAAGATAAGATGTTTTGTGTCTATAACTTCTTCAGCTTGTGGGAATTGGCTGGCCATGAGATGGTTTGTGCTGAGTCTCCTCTTTCCCACATGATATGTTGTGCCTGTTTGTCCTTGAATTGTACTCATTAAATTTAGTTAAACTGAAGATTTTAAAACATGATGTACTGCTACTGTACCATGTGATCAAAAAAGAAAGCCTAATAATTAACTAATGTACTTTTAACACTATGATGTAATCTGTAGTGAAAAACTGTCTATATAATCAACCACTTATGCCAATAAAATTTGAGCAGTCCAGCGCCAAAGAAGGGACAAAGAGGCTGTCTCCATTACAAAAGCTGACGCTGTTCATCTCCTCTCCCTGGCTGCTAGGGAGCTGGTTGTTGGAGCTGGACTCCGGCAACTTCTCCCATGCAAACTGCCTTTTAGCATGCAATAGCCCATGCCATAATCCCAGGTATTCATTTTCACATAAACACTTTGAATTACACATTAAAAATTTAGGGACAAACAAGGACACCTCCTAATTTTCTCAAAATAGGAGAAAGTTGTGGTTTTATTCTCAGTACAATTTTGCTTTTTTCCCCTTGCAACAGAGAGAAAGAGTGAAATAAAAAGAGTCCATCATAAAATTAAAAGAAATTGGTTGTAATAATGCTTGGCTTTTAAATCTAGGGAAATAGCAATGAAGAATCACAGTAATCAAATTTGGCCTGAATCGAGCTTTGTGTAATTAGTACATTATACATAATGATAATGATCTTGTATTTTATTTAATTTTATTTATTTATTTATAAATGACTACCATACTGCACCTGGATGCTGTGCAATAATTAAAATAATTTAAAAAGTACAAAATGAGTCAAACTAAAAAGGCTCACCAATTTCCCAGACTGAAAAACTAAACTAAACTATTTAAAAGACAGAACTCTTATTTTCATCTTACACTGGGCTAAGAATTACGGTACATCAATTTATTTCCAAGTTAGAGTGATGTTCACATACATAGAGATTTCACTAATAATTCTATTTAAAGAGTCAAAATTCTAAGTATTAGCAAATTTTATCCCTAAGAATGTGATTATAGGAAAATCATAATGAAGAAACACATTCCTGAGTGTTTTAAAAGTAACTCTATTAATCAAATGTATTTTCAGGACCCACTAAATAAAAGGCTAGGGTCTCAAGAATACAGAGATCTTTTTCATCTGGTATGTGTTTCCTGACTTTTGGATACTTAAACTCTTGTAAGAAAGATAAGTACATTAAAAATATACATGTCAGAATAACGCAGATGGTGCTAGAAAGCTATGAAATGACTGCATATTTATAGGAGGAAAACATTGCCTGCTCGGATATAAGAACAAAAAGTTTGTGTTTTTCAATGAGAATGAAGTAAATCTTACATAATAGCTAGTATTCAAATATCATTATACACTGTATAAGATAAAATAATGATTAGAATAGGGCAAGAAGGGAGAGATTACAATCCATAATAAAATATAAAATTGGATTTTGTATATAACAGTATACAGATAATATACTATTAAAATTCATAACAGAAAAAATATTGTAACTGATTTTAAAGTGGTGATCCCATTCATTTGTATCATATCTTACATGTCTTTTTTTTTTATATTTTTCAAATCCGGTCTTTTATACCTAGATAAGCAAATAAACCTCTGAGGTTAGTGATTCTTAGAGAAGGATCACAGATGTCTTCTGGGGCAACAGCACTGTAAAAAATTTCTCTGATGAAGGATCCTGGTATAAAAGCTTTTGGGACAGAAACAACATTGAAAACCACTGGTGTAAAGAAAACAGTTCATACACTATTTAAATGACAAGGCACCCAAAGTGTTAATAGGGAATAAAAAACATTTATTCCAGCAATTATTTCCTTACTTTGTTCTCAAATTATTTTTCAATGCCAAGTCAAATTTGCTATTCTAGATTTATATAATTGTCATGTTTGTAATTTTTCAAACATGGTTGAATTGCTTGAATTAAAACCTAAAAATAGTTTTGTCTCTTCCACTAGTTTTTGACTTTTGCTACTTCTGATTCTTGTTCATCGTTTTAAAAATGCAAGCAAAAATGAAATCCAAAGTGAGCAGAAGAAAAGAAATAAAGCAAAAATTAATGAAATTCAAAACAAGAAATCAATAGAAAAAAATCTGCAAAACCAAAAGATGATTCTTTAAAAAATAAATCTTAACCAGGCTAAGAAAAGGATAAAGGACACAAATTAAAAATATCATAAATAAAAGAGGGGGAATTACTATAGCTCATGTGGAAATTAAAAGTATGATAAAGGAATACCATGAACTATGCTATGCCCACTAATTTGATAACCTACATGAAATGGACCAGTTGCTCAAAAGACGCAATTTGCCACAATTCACACAGGAAGAAAATAGATAATTCAAATAGACCTGTACCTATTTTAAAAATTGAATCAATAATTCATAACTTTCCAAAATAGAAAGCACCAGGCCAAGAGGGGTTCACTGATGAATTCTATCAAACATTTAAGGAAAAATTATACCAATACCCTATAATCTCTTTCAGATGATAGAAGCAGAAGGAATACTTACTAAGTCATTCTATGAGGTCAGCATTTCCCTAATACCAAAACCAGACAAAGACATTTGAAGAAAATTATAGACCAATATCTCCTATGAACATAAAGGCAAAAACTTCAAAAAAAAATGTTAGAAAATTGAATCCAGAAACATAATCAAAAGAATTATATACCACAGCCAACTGGGTTTTACCCAGATATGCAAAGCTAGTAATACATTCAAAAATCAATTAATATAATCAATCTTATCCCTAGAATAAAAAAGAAATTCACATGATCATATTAGTTGCAGAAAAAGCATTTGACAAAATTCAATGTGACAAAACTCTAAGGATATTAGGGATAGTGGGAGACCTTCTAAACCAGATAAAGAACATATATAAAAAATCTAAAAGTAACATAATATTTTTAATATTTTTTGTTAATTCAATAAGACAAGAACAAGAGGTTAAAAGTGTACATATTGGGAAGAAAGGCATAAAACTGTCCTTGTTCACAGATGACATTACCATCTATGTAGAAAATTTGAAAGAATGTTGTATCCTTCTAAGTTGCCCATTTTATTAGGTCTAAAACTGAAAAGTTACATGTA